>NC_141755.1:106736479-106909436 GCF_982258835.1 Parasteatoda tepidariorum | reverse complement strand
AAAAATGTTTTTGATGCTCCCACAACGGATACGAGGATGCCAACTGTTCTGTAATTGTTTTGGATCTAGTCCAGAATATATCCTCTGATTTCATCAGGTGGAAAATCGTTCTTTATTTACCAAATCTTCAGAAGAAGAATGAAAAAAAGTTCGTCACAAATAATTCTATAGAACTTCTGTAACATTCTGGATAGTTATTGAAAATGTCGCTTAGTTATTTGATATCATCTTTAACAGGTAATTTACGATAGTATTCTTTATAATTGAAGGTGTAGTGTTTAAATCATCTATATCTTATATGATAGGTTTTAAATCATCTATATCTTATATGATGACTATATGATAGGTTTTTTAACTTTATTCCATTTTTTAATAGATTGGCAGAAAATCGTGTAATAGACCAAAAAGTCGCATGTTTAAAATTTGATTTTTCGAGAGCTGTTTGACCCATTTCGTTCAAATTTTTTAATTTGTCATTTAAAATTATGTTCTTTAAAATGATGTACAAAAATTTGCATACTTTACAGATCAAAATTTTTTTCGACTGTTATTAAATAGAATCTAATAAAAAATGATTGAAAATTATTTTTCTCATGGAATTTTCTTTGAGTAGATGAATTTTATAATAATGTGCAAAAAGTTTTCAATTTCGCTTAAAAAGTTCTTGAGATATGGTGAAATACGCTAAAAGGTAAAATTTAGGGATACAAACTTTCGACCGCTCTCTGGACCATTTTTCCCCAATTATGGCTTACCCCTATATTTTGAGGATCAGGAAAAAAAAAGTATATTTATTCAGAGAAAGTACGTTTTTCTGTCTAATTTCGTAACTTAAAATATCGTCTTTACTAATTAATAAGCATATTTAAGAGCTATTTAGATTTGAGTCTTAGTGCGTGAAAACTTGATCATTAGACCATAAGTTATTTAGGGTGTTTTTTATTTTTGCGCACTGTACGTTACTGTTTTTTGAAAAGAATTTTCTTTAACTTAAATTTGGTACTTGTCAAGAAAAGTAGTATGCATTCAGAATTAAATATTTTTTGATATTGGACAAGCTAAAATGATACTTGTTAAGATCTGTATGCTTTTTGCTATGCTTTTTAGTTTTATATATTGCAGCACAAAGACGATATAACTCGTAGCTTTACAAATATCATATTTATTTGAAATTTAATGTTGACTTTATTAAATCTGAGGAGTTGTTAATTTTTGTAACTTTCAAACTTTGCTTTAAATCTGAATAGAATCTCTTGAATGTAATTAAGATCTAAGAAGATAAGTATTGTCTGATCTTCTTAGTTGTCCGATTTTAGTCATTATTTATTGTTAAATAAAATTTCATTTATCTATGCATAACGAAAGATTTATTATGGTTGCCCCTTATCTTTTCTGGTGTCAAGAATACTCATATTAACGCTCCACTAATTTGTAATGAGTTCAGAAAACTCCAAAGTTTCCATCACAAAATATATAATAATGCTTTAATTTAGAAAGGGGGGCCTCAGAGGTGTTTCAGATCCAAATTTTCAATTTTTTGAAAATATGCATATTTTGTTATTAAATTTATTCTGATCAATTTGACAAAGTTTAGTTGATACTTCAAAACATTATGGAGTTATTGTTTTCTGAAGCACGAATATGTGCTGAAGGTAATCAATCGCCAACTTTGAACTCATTTTTCTCAAAATCAATATATTAAGCTTCCGCACAAGATATTTGCTGTGTTATAGCAGCTAGACTTTAAAATTTTGTATTATATACTTATTTATAAAAGGTTTACTTGATTAAAGGTAAGGGATTGATTGTTAAGACAAGCTTCCCAATTAAATACCGAAGTAAAGCATCGAAAGCTGCTGTCAGTGGGTAGGTGGATGAGCACTTTAATCAATCAGCAAATGGATCGAGAATGAGCGGTATCGGTCCTAGTTAAACTGTTCTACGGTAAAGTGCTCGAATTTGCGCGCAGGTCGTCAGGCTACCGAAATCGGGGTGCCATCCTCTCTGCAGAGGATCAAAATTATGATGGCATAGCTTCAGATCATCCTCAGGGATGTTTCTCAGACAATCGCCAATTATGCAGCTCTATGGTGACGTAAATCAACCACAACAACTTACGTGATTAAAGTAAAAATTTACTAAATAGTTATATTTTATTAAAAAAAATTAGCTGAATACTCGTACGGAGTAAGAAAAAAGAATCAATACTGAATGACATCGCAAAATCAATCTCAAAACTGAAAGCAATGTTCAAACACAATTAATAAAGCTAATTAATTACAATACATTTTACATTTTGCCCTTACAGGTGGCTTTACGTTATTTGATTAAGCGAAACACGTTTTTAGTAGTTCATCCTATCAAAATAAAGTATATGTATTCAGTGTCATTTGGCACTATGTTATTGCTCTGGGCCAAATCATGAGAGTTAAAATTTACCAAACCCAAGCAATTTTCTCGAGTACTTATCTCTTTCGAGGGGCCATAAAAAACTCTTTCCGCAATATCTATATTAAAATTTTCCTTTGTTAATGCAATTTTAATGTGTACAAAATGTACTAATATAGTTCATTGTATTTATTTTACTACTTTTGGTACCTATTAAAACTGCACTAATTACCAGAATACCAGTTTTTCCCACAACCAAAATTAACCTTGACGATTTCTTGCATTTTTCCTGAACAAATTAGTACCATTTCACCATTAATTCTGCTTTTTAGTCCGTAATTTATTCAATTTACGTTTCAATAGTAATTATAACCAATATTAAGGCGTCAAAAATCGTATGTAGATTTTTTACTTTTCTCCTAAATGAATTAATTTCATTAAGCCGTTAATTATGCTTTTTATTACGTAGTTTATTTTATTTTTTATTCAATTAGTACCTGCAACCAAATGGAAATTTTTATGCTTATTTTTAATAACTTAGTAAACTCTCTAAATAGCCTAACTGTATCAAGGGTCCATTAATTTTGCTTGTCAGTGCACTGCTTATTTTTTAAAAAATTTCAATTAGTACCCAATACAGAAACTAATCCAGCATCATTGGCATCAATCATAGTATGGCAATTTTTTCACGTCTCTCCTGAACGAATTAGTTCTATTTCTCCATTCATTTTGCTGTTCAGTACACTTTTTTAAATACCAAATGCAGTTGTCTTTAAATTGTTTAATTTTATATAAACACCTTTTTCAAGCATATTTATAAACAAAATTAAATACGTGGCTTTAGATAACTTTAAGAATACTAATTTGTTGACGTAGCCCGCCTATACTGCCACGTTCGGGTGGATCATAAGGTTTATGGGTCATAAAGAATAATAAAATAATTAAATACTGAAAACGTGCAATAAACTGCATTTTAAGTGAGGACTATAAGCAAGAAAACATCGTTGATGTTATCTTAATAAGCTAAATTATTTACGATGTAATAAAATGTATTAAATTATGTACGATGTAATAAAATTTAGGCGAAATTATCTACGATTTAAAGTTTATCAATGGTTAGTTGACGTGGCTACCAATCATTTTTTTAAACGTCTTTCCTGAACGATATAGTTAAAATTTTTGAATGATTTTCAGAAACTAGGGGCGAAAATTGTCCCTTTCTCTCAATTTCAGGACTCGAGTACAAACGATTCTGGAGTTATAAGAGTGACATACAAACACGCATTCATTTTATTATTATAGACGGTTGAAAATTTTTTTTTGAAATTTGAAAAGTAAATTATTTTTTTACTTAAGTTTACCTGTGAGTTTTGTTCAATCACAAAAGCTTTGTTGCTAGTAGTTTTTAATGATTTTCGGACCTTTAACTAGATGCGAAATGGCGTTTTTATTGAAAAAAAGTAGATTTATTTAAAAATTTTAAACTTTTAAAAAATAACTAATTATTAAAGATTTTAAAAACTGTGATTACGTTTATGCACCTTATAGATATTTTATACATATTTCTGAAAAAATGTCTGGATTCTAATAAAAGTTTTAAACGAACTATGTCCGGTCGAAAAATGATATTTTCTTCTTTTTATGTAAACACCCCTGATATCCTTTTTAATGCTAACAATTAAAATAGCGATAAACATGGATTATGTTTGCAAAATTAATGTTTTAATTAAAATATTAATTATAAATAAATAACTATTGATTTAACTATTGTAATTAAGAGCAGCAATGGCACAGGGGATAGAGCAATTCGCCTTCCAATGAGGTGAACCGGGTTCGAATCCCGGTGATGGTTGGTCGATACGAATCCGCATCCGGCTTGCACCGACCACAGTGCTGACGTGAAATACCCTCAGTGGTAGACGGATCATGGGTTAGAGTCTCTTTGCCGCCAGGCTAACCGTGGGTGGTTCTCGTGGTCTTCTTGTCCATGTAACGCAAATTCGGGTGAGTTCCATCAAAAAGTCCTTCACGAAGTCAAATTTCTACCAATATTTGATCCAGGAGTTCTCTTGTCTTCTGGTTTTGGTTCAAAATTACGAGACTATGGAGTTAAACCTTAGAAGTCGTAAACCCGAAAATTCGGTCGGCTGTTCAACGGCGGTTATAAAATAAAATTACTGATATTAGTTAAATTAATACTTTTACTTTGTAATTACTTTACTGTTATTAATACTTTTATTGTTTTTAATATTTTTACTGTTATTAGAAAAATTTATAATGATGTTAATCTAAGAGCCATGAAAACAAAATATGCTCTAAATTTTTAACTAAGTCTTTCAACTTGTTTAACATAAAAAAAAATAGTAAAATATCCAATGCTATGTTTGTCCCTTGCGATTTAAGTTTATGAAATATGAATATAAATATTCTTTTTCTGGATGTTTCTCATTAACTAATGGGTTGGTGCGAAAACAAGAGCGATTAATATGTAAATACAACTAATGAATCTCTAAATAATTTTGTATCACTAATCGAATATCTTATCGTGTCCATTTGTCTTTGATAATTCAGTATTTTAAAGAAAATATAGGCCATTTCCTAAAAATAATAATAATAGAAAATAGGCCAGACCTTATATTAAATAGGCTAATAGGATAATAGGCTAATAGAAAAATAGGCCAGACCTTAGAGCCACACATCACCTTTAGGTTTGAGAGTAATAAATTTAAGAATATTATTAAAAATTTATTCTAACGATTAATTTAGATTGTTTTAAAAGTTAATGAATTCCGCTTTAACTTTTAATTACGAATTTTTCCATATTGTGTAATAGATTTCACATATTGTGCTTGAATCTTAGATCATTTTTTTGAATTTGGTCTATATATATGCAAATATAATTCAAAATATAAAGAAAACATCATCGAAAAAATTATTTAAAAAAAATTAATGAAAGTCCGGAAAAAAGATATAATCTCCTCATCAGCAACGATTATTATTATTTTTTTAAAATAATTTTCATCTTCTCTTTTTTCATTGCAAAATAATGAAAAAGAAGAAGAAAAAAAGTATTTTTTAGAAAAATAAATTAATAAAAAATAATTAAAATCTAAGGTAAAAAAATAAATAGAAAAGTTTTCTCGCTTTTCTTATATATATAAGAAAAAGTGCAGAATTACTTGTTTACATTGTTTGTTGTGATGATACGCCTGTAGTTTCCGCATAGATATTAATCTATACAGTTTTGATTGTTTTAAATTAATTTTTAATTATCTTTTTCAGGTAACTATAGGGACGAAAATCATGTTTGGAGACCCGATTCTCCCCCTGAATCTTTTGCCTCCGAATCGGAATTGCAATCCGACTCCCCCGCACTGACGATCGAAACCGAAGAACCGAGCAGCACGACATCGAACAGCACAGAGACTGTTTCTGAGTTGGCTAGTCCAACCTTTGACTACCGAGACGAAGGTAGTCCACTGGCAGACGAGCTTCGAAGTCGTTTGCAGCTTATAGAATCATGCCAAAGCAATAGGAATTGCGTGACTAGTCCCATAGAAGAATTATCCGAAAATAGCGTCTCATCCACGTTATCTTCCGAGACAACCTCTAGAGATCTTCTGTCACCTCCTGATGTGCCACGACTAGTAAGAAGCACATCTCTAAAAACTGGAAAGACGCCTCCCGGGACTCCTAGTCGGAAGAAGATAGTTCGATTTGCTGATGTCCTTGGTCTTGATCTAGAAGCCATCCGCCATTTTGTGAAAGATGACGACGCTCCCATAGTTCCTCAATCTGCATTTGCAGATTTAAAAGTACCCTCATCAACGAGCGCTCCGCTGTTCATGCCTTGGAGCACCAGTTCTCCAGGACTGTCACAGGCAGGTTGCAAGTTCGTCTCGCAATTCGAGCAACCCGGTTCCGATCCACACTTCTTAGATAAAGTCCGACAGCAGAAAGTGTGCCTGGAAAACGCTGTCCTCAACGACCTTCGAGTGACGGGCGTTATTCGAGTGTTAAATTTAGGCTTCGAAAAACTGGTTGTGGTTCGATATACAACGACGGAGTGGGCAGCTTTCACGGACTTAACGGCAGACTATGTTCCGTCGTCTTGTGACGGATTTTCAGACAAATTCAGCTTCAATCTCCATCTTCCTCACCTCTCACCCGGTCAGAGGTTAGTCTTTGCCATGAAGTATGTGGCTAACGGTCAGGAATTCTGGGACAATAATTCTGGCGAAAACTACGTACTGAAGTGCCAAGCAAAGATTACTGATCAAGACTCTAGCAGTGGACTGAACGGTCCACGGTGGCTGCACCATTTCATGTGATGTCCTTATACAATGCCTTTTTTGTCCACTAGTAAAAATCATATATAGATGAATACATTTCAATGGTGCTTTTTTGGGGTTGTGCTGCTAATAGTGAAAATAACTATAGTTGCCCTACCTGTTTCCACGTTAGTAATTTATATACATAATTATTTGACTGACTATTTTTTTATAACTAATGCGTGTGTTTGGTAGTTCTCCGAACTTCTCATCTTGACTTAACAAGTGAGTTGTTTTTATTTTTAATTTATAAGTAATAAAATGTCATTATATATTGCATGCACATATTTTTTTAGCTTATTATAAAAGTATGTATACATGCATGCATTTATTAATCTTATTTATCAACAGAAAGTCTAAATGGATATACAAATCCTTGAAGATAAATACAAATTTAAACGATTAAAACTATTTTTAGTGACTATAAAATGAACGTAATTACCTAGTACATAACCTTGTACATAATTACAAAATTTATGCAAGTTAGATATTATTAAAACTAAAATACAATAAATAGATAAATATTAAGTTTTTTTTTCAAAGCGTAGACGTGATTTCAATTACTTTTAACAATATTAATGTTGTGATAATAGTACTATATTCTTAAACGCTTATGGTTTTCACTGTTAACTGTCAATGCCTATTACTTATTTCCAGACCAGTGTATAAGAGGAACGTGCCAATTAATGTCAATTCCTATTAAATGCTGTGGTACAGGCTTGAACTGTTACTTCTTTTTCCAATATCTTTTTCAACACTAACTGGTGGATATTCAGAAACAGTAACATCCAACAGTAATAACTTAAAATCACTAAAGAGTTTACAAAGCTTTATATTAGAGCGAACTAAACCTTTTTTCATCTCTAAATAATTAGCACATAGGTTTATAAGCTTGCGTCAGCCCCCGTCCATCATCAGACGAGGATCGTTGAGGTGGAAACTTTCTGGTCCTAGTAGCCTAGAAATAAGAGAATGAATTAATGGTGGGCACATTACCCGAGTAATTATCATCCTGTGAGATGAAGTCAGAGACCGATCAAGACAAATTCAAGCCCAAGGCCCACAAAAGTTTCAGGGCTCCTAACAAAATATTTTGAAGTTAAATTTCTGAAGAATAGTCCTAACAATAAAAAGAATCTGTTGAACTGCATGATTCAAGAGAAACATTCTAAAAATTTTTGAAAGCAGACAATTGAAGATTATTTTTCTAAGATATATTTTACGCATTTAAATATTAAAGCAAAATATAAAATGTTGTGTGAAAATAAAAGTAGTTTGATGGCCATAAACAAGTGAAATCAGTGATTTTTGCTAAAAGTCTCTGATTAGTTGAATTATTTCAGAGATTGTAGCTTTCCATCTACAGCTTTACATATTCGTTAAGAATAAGCTTTTGGTTCTTGATGACACCAATAAGAGACTTTGCGAATATGCATTTTCGTTGCATTTGCTTAAGCTGTTGGAGCAAAAATTGCACCCATTAAAATTCAGCTGTACTTTCGAATTTGATAAGTGCAATGCTTACACGAGTTTGGTTTATCACAATATAAAGAAAATTTGAAATAGAGAATAGCCTTTTTGAGAAAAACTGTTTCTTTCAGTATTTAAAAAAAAAATTTATATTGTGGACTGTTTACTAATTGAGACCCCCCAGAAAGTGTGGGCCCTAGGTCCGTGCCTATTGGGCCTAGGCGATAATCAGGACCTAGATGAACTTTGAAAATACATTAATATAGCAAGTAATTATAGTTACGAAATAAAGATGAAAATAAGAATACATAGATATATAAATAATAAAAAATTATGAGGTATTGTATGAGGTTTTATTCTTCCGTCCACCAATCTAGGACCTAGGCCATAGTGAGTTCATTCTAAATACAGTAAGGTTAGACTGTATTGAAGTTTCGTGGTTACGTCGTAGGTGTTTCTCCCCAAAGTTTTTTCGTTATATCGTCTCTTGATTTTTTTTTCCAACTCCGTGAGGACATCGTTCACCATAAGAAGACGTTTGTAAGCCAATTTAAAGTACGACATTCCGCACATACTATTTTATTTTATAATCGTCGTTGAACAGCCTACCCAATTTTATGGGTTTACGACTACTAATGTTCAACTCCATAGCCTTGTCATTTTGAACCCAATCCAGAAGACAAGGAAACTCCTGGATCAAGTATTGGGAGAAATTTTTGCCTTCGTGGAGGACTTTTTGGATGGAACTAACCCGCATTTGCATTACCTCTCACGGTTAGCCTGACTGCAAGGGGACTCTAACCCATGATCCTTCTACCACTGAGGATATTTCACGCCAGCACTGTGGTCGGTGCAAGCCGGATGCGGAATTCGTATCGACCAGCCATCGCTGGGATTCGATCCCGGTGCACCTCATTGGAAGGCGAAAGCTCTAAGCCCTGAGTCATCGCGGCTCCCATAAATAAGTATTAAAATAAGGAAAAATACAGAAAAGTAGTTTATGGTAGGCGGATATAAAGCAATAATGATGATGATTTCATAGCACTATGACATCAACGAGTCAAATTGAACTCTCCGATATGCAAATATCTTCTTACGGTGCTTCCATAGAGTCATCTTAATATTTTTTTATGACTACGAGGCTCCGTTCCTTTCCCCCTCCTCTCACCACACCCTCCCTCCTACGTTAATCTTAACCAGATGAACGATTACTTAGATTTGGGAGAAAAAAAGGAAACCGTTCTTGAAATAAAATATTTAAACTTTGAAGTCAAACCTTCGTTTCAAAGCAAAAAATATTTAACACGTTGAATGCCCTGGGGGTTTACCGGTGACCGGCTCTGAGTGTGTTCGTAACACCACCAGGTCACCGGTAACCGGCAAAGCCAAGATTATTTGAAACACATAATTCGTGAAAATTTTTAATATTTTTATATTATAATCGTTACAAAAATGGTTTGAAGAAATTAATGCAATATAGAGCACACAAAAATAGTTTTATTTAATGTTATACAGAGATGCCAACTTGCTCCGGATAGCGAATAAATATTTTCAAGTGGTAGTTTATTAATTGACGCCCGGTGGCTGAGCGGTAGCACTTCGCGCTGTCGTGCCACAGATCCCTGGTTCTATCCTCGGGCCCGGCAAGGTTGACTCAGCCTTTCATCCCTTCAGTGGGTCGATAAATGAGTACCAAGCATGCTTGGGAACTAAACACTGGGGGTTTCGCGTTCGGCTGACCACCTAACCGGAACATCTGCTCCTGCACCTCAGAGCCCAAAGGTCAAGAAAACTGAGATGGGCACAGTAGGCCTTGGCCCTCTTTGGACTGTCGCTCCGCTGAGTTTAGTTTATTAATTGTGATTCTTGGTTTAAGAAATTCAATTTAGTAGATTTTTATCCACCACTATTTCTAAACAATTCGTAGGCTTATATAATTCACCACTTTTTTCAGATATGTCATGCTAAACCTTTTAAAAAAAACTAGCAAAATCTGTCAAATTTGCAAATTTAGTTTGTAGTTATTTACCGTTTGGCCAGACGGGCAAGCCCTGTAAAATTAGCGTGGCATTCATCATGTAAAAAACAAAACAAAAAAGTGAGAAAATTTAAAACAAAATAAAGATTTTAAATTTTAATAACTTTCAAACTAATTTCAATTTCAAAAAAAAATAAATAAATTAAAGCTCGTGCTAAATTTAAAAGCAAAAATGATCCCTTTATTATGTCTAATTTCTACTCTTTAGTTGCATTCTTGAGGCCTGTATAGCATTCCGTATGGTGTTTTTTTTTACAAGTTTAACAGTTAATAATTCTCAAATATATCATATATTATTTCATATATCAAATGACAAAAAAAAGTTCTTACTTCGAGTAAATGTTTTGAAGTTTTTAGAAAGTTGTTTTGCAATGATTAGATAATTGGTTTATCGAACAGTCATCAAACAATCACCGATTTTCTTATCGATATATATAATCTTCAATTAAGTGTTTGTTGATCTTTTAAATCGAAAGAAGTTGTTAGGAAATTTTTATCATTCCATTTCTATGAAGAAGGCATCATTTTTTTTTGTATAAAGCTTTAAAATTTAGGTTTATTATTTGTTTATGATTTGTCACGCGGGTTTGTTGTTGACAAGATTGCGCTTAACGATAAACTTGTCTTCTATGAATATTATTTTAGTTGACAATCGCAGTTTTTTTAATTTTAAAATTTTAAGATCACTTCAAATGAGGCTTCGTTATTTGTAAGATTTATTATTAAACTCTTAAATTAAATTTCTATCTTGAATTTCCATAATGAATATAAAAACGTCGGAAAGATTGAGTAATAACTTCTCATATTTTGATTTTATTTACGGATTTAATCAAAATGTTTGTATGCATGCAAAAAGGGATTGTAATATAGTCAGACTTCTATTTAACGAACTTCCATTTTGCGAATTTCTCTATTTCGCGATTTTTTTTTGTGAGGAACCAGGAACATTTTGGAAATGTTTTCTTAAAATAACTTCCAAATAATGAAGGAAATTTTCTATTTAACGAACTTGAGTTCCACTGTTTCTATTTCCCAAAATATTTCAGAATATTTCAAATTTGTTAACGCATTTTTTGAGGAAAATGACCTTTAATTGATTTTCGCAGCCACTTAACTTTTAGAGAAAGCAGTAAAATCCCTTTCTTTTTTCGTTTGAATACAGAAATCATCATACAGGAATCCATGCCACAAATCAATATACGAGAAAGCATAACAGTAATTTCTAAAGCATAGAACTATGATGTTACAGATCGTACTATTCGTAACAGTTTTGCTAAAGCTGGATTCGTAGTCAGTGCGAAAGACGAGTATGATATTCCATTTGAAAAAGTGGGTACAGCTAAGAGAGAACATCGAAATGAACGATGAGGTACTGATTAATGATTTTCTTTTTATTGATTCTGAAGCTGCAACCACAAACACATTGACTGAATCGGATATTTTAGACAGAGTGAAAAATAAAAACAATGCAGCCATAAATTGTGAGGAAGATGAAGAAGACAGAAATGATGAAGAAGTCACCAAACCTTCATACGATAAAATAATTTGAAACAATTCGATATTTGATAATAATTTACAAGATAAAGGTGTATCAATTGCTATTTTAACTATATCTAGTACTTATGAATTAAAGACCTGTTTTGTCTTGTTTGAGTAATTTCAAATGGTGATTTTCTCTTTAATGAATTTATTTTCCATATAGCGAACTTCTTACCGGGACCTAGCGACTTCGTCAAGCGGAGGTCCGACGGTAAATTGTTTTAGAAGTGTGAAAAGGCCTTTTTTTCATGCATTTTCCATTCAGTCCGGCATTTTTCGTAAAAATATTCAGTGATTGACATTAGGAAATTGAGGTTTGGATTATTTTCAAAACTGTCTAACAGTCATATATGTGATTAATACCTATACCTCATGTGTGTGATCGACTATCGCGCGATATAAGGCGAAATTTTCTAAAATTAGAATGTTCATAAATGACGAGAATAATTAGAGAGGTCATTTAGGGTGGAGTATTCTTAAGAGGGTCTTCCATTGACCCATTTATATTTAAAATGCAATGATCAGTAGAGGATTAACTGATTGTATAGGTTAGCAAACCTTATTAAAATATCGATTCTTTATTTTATTCTGTTTGTTAACCAATATTTTTAAGCCATATTTTCAATCGATACCAAACTGCATACCTGTAGGGGTAGACTATTCCATATTTTTCGCAGGTGGAGGAAGGAACATTCATGAAACAGATACAGCAGACGTAATTTATTTTATATTTTGGAAATCTAAAATAAAATGTTACCCCTTTAATAACAGAATGTTTTTAAATGCATCAGAGTTTTCTCAACTCTCTAATAATTTTTATTTTATATTCATTTTATTTTTCTTCAACATTTAAGATAACTTTTTTTGCCTTATGGTGGCTATGAACTTCACACAGTTTAAATTAGAAAAAAAAAATCAGGGCAGGAAATACCGGACAATAGCTCTTGCATTTGAAAACGCTTTAGTGTGTGGAATCCCGGGAAAGCATGCGCCGGGCAAAGGTACTTAGCTTTAGAGCATCTATGCAGGGAACATTGGGAAAGAGCACACCGAGCAATGGCCATTAAACTGGAAAACATCAGTGTAAGGACTACAGAGCCGTGGTGGCTCAGGGGATAGAGAAATTCGCCTTCCAATGAGGTGAACCGGGTTCGAATCCCGGCGGTGGCTAGTCGATACGAATTCTGCACCTGGCTCGCACCGACCAAAATACTGACGTAAAATATCCTCAGTGGCAGACGGATCATGGGTTAGAATCCCTTTGCCGTTAGGCTAACCATGGGAACCTTTCGCGGTTTTCATCGCTTTGCAACACAAACGCGGAAAAGTTCCATTAAAAAGTTCTCCACGACGGCAAATTTCTACCAAAACCGGATCCAGGAGTTCCCTTGTCTTCTGGTTTGGGTTCAAAATTACAAGGCTTTGGAGTTGAACTAAGAAGTCGTAAGCCCCAAATTGGGTCGACTATTCAATGACGTTTGTAAGTGTAAGGAATACTGGTCAATGGCACTTTTCATTAAAAAAAGACAGCTTTCGCGGCAATACTGTGTATTTCCTACTTTTCTAAACCTACAAAAGGAAGGCAACAATCCACTTCCCATAGGAAAGCTGCTTGGAATTGAAGGGCTAGTACTGAAGACGTTTGTTGTTTCGTAATCTTACTACCAGTCCTACCTAGATGAATACTAAATTTAACTAAACTCAGTAGCGCGACAGCCCATGGAGGGCCAAGGCCTACTGTGCCCATCTCAGTTTCCTTGACCTTGGGTTCTGGGGTGCATGATCAGGTTCTGGTTGGGTGGTCAGCCCAACACGGAACAGTGTTTAGCGCCCAAGCATGCTTGATATTCATTTTATCGACCCACTGAAGGGATGAAAGGCTGAGTCAACCTTGCCCGGCCAGTGCATCGAATCAAGGACCTGTGGCAAATGAACACTCCCAAACCATGATTTCACCTTCAAAAATGGGCAAGGGCTATCTAAATATATTTTTTCTGTGGAAAATGCATCTCAGAATTATTATCGATCATATTTAAACAAAAGACTAATTTTTAATAAATTATTAAATTATTTTATGAAAAATTTAAGTGATCAATTTGTTTGTCTTATGCAAGAGAATGTCGTTTGCATTTCAAGTAAATCCAACAAATATTCTCGCTTTCGATGTTTTTAATTCTACCTTCACTGTGACAAACCTCAATGATGATTTGTTTTCCGTTGAGTTAATTTACTGCTGACAGTTCTGCTTAGGAGTAATTTACATGATAATGGAATGAACCAAAATTGCAGAACACCAAACAATGAAAACAAACAACAAATAAATAATGCTAACGTAACATTTTACCTTTCCATTATAATAAATTGTTGTCTTATTAGATGAACTAAGAAAGTACTGTTGTAAATATAAAGCTATCGTATATCCCACCTGCCGATTTACTTCATTTAGAATTCAACAATTGCAGTGAATTTTCGAGTAAAAACATATTAGTAATTAATCATTGTCTTCATAAATCGAACAAAAGCATTGCATATTTTATTAAGCAATAAACTTTTTATAATCATTTATTCGTGACTATAGATTAGTTGTTTTCTCGGAAAAACATTAAAAAAACATATTCATTTCTGGGAAAGTACACATGCCAAGAGAATATGAACTTTGTATGCACCTTCGCGAAAAGGCTCGTAAACTTTAGCGTTAAGATCAATTTTAGAAATTGGAAGATTTCTTTTACCTCATAACATTTTAGATGATGAAGTGGCGGGAACTTCTTTTTTCATTTATAAATTATCCCGAAATTTTTAATTTTTTTTAGTTATGACTGGAATCAGAAACTTTAATCATATATAATAAAAGACAATGAGCCGTGATGGCTCAGGGGATAGAGCTTACTCCCTCCAATGAGGCGAACCGGGTTCAAATTCCAGTCGATACGAATTCCGCATCCGGCTTGCACCGACCACAGTGTTGACGTGAACTATCCTCAGTGGTAGACGGATCATGGGTTAGATTCCCCTTGACGTCAGCCTAATCTTGTTCTTCCGCTCCATGTAACGCAAATGCGGGTTAGCTCCATCAAAAAGTCCTCCACGAAGGCAAAATTTCTCCCAATAGTCGATCCAGGAGTTCCCTTGTCTTCTGTATTGGGTTCAAAATTACAAGGCTACGGAGTTGCACATGGGTAGTCATAAACACATTAAATTGGGTCGGCTGTTCAACGACGGTTATAAAAAAGGACAATGAGCCGTGATGGCTCAAGGTATCGAGCGTTCGCCTTGAGGTGAACTGGGTTCGAATCCCAGCGATGGCTGGTCAATACGAAGTTCGCATCTGGCTTGCACAGACCTCAGTGCTGACGTAAAATATCCTCAGTGGTAGACGGATCATGGGCTAGAATCCCCTTGCCACCAGGTTAACCGTGGGAGGTTTTCTTGGTTTTCCTCTCCGTGTAACGCAAATGCGGGTTAGTTCCACTGAAAAATCTTCCAGGAAGGCATATTTCTCCTAATACTTGATCCAGGAGTCTTCTGGATCGGGTTCAAAATTTTTGTCTACCTAGTTTAACATTAGTAGTCGTGAACCCAAGAAATTGGATCTGCTGTTCAATGACGGTTATAAAATGAAATAAAAGACAATTACGAGTAAAGTAGATATTAACTAATTCGATGCCTGGAAGAGACGTCATCGTGCTTAAATCATGGCATTCGTTTAAGCTACGAAGCCGATCATGTTTTGAAATCTGTCCAACTATCGAAGTTTTTGGTCACCAAATGAAGATGATATACTTTGAGCTACGATTGAATACAACAAAACAGTTGGCCTAAAGCACAAATACAGGTTCAGAAATTGGCAGCAATTAGTATGTTCACTTTTGTGCCTCTATTTGTATTTTACTCGCTTTCTTTTGCTTTTCCGTTGGGTTATGTTTCAAAATCTCGTGTGTTGGTCAAGTTATATCTTAAATTTTAACACAATCCATTTGACACAATCCAAGATTCATAGGTCATTACTGGACACGTAATAGTTTTTTGTCTTTTTTTTCACATATTCTAAGATGTTTGTTGATACTTCACAACTTCTATTCATTACTACTATAGTTATTTAGTATGACAAAAGGTGCTTTCATTTCTTTTAAAATAAAGCGTGTTGATCCTTGCAAGATAAATGTATCGTAGTTCAAAGCAAATGGAATTGGGAGTATGACTTTGGAATATAAATAAATGAAACTTATTTGATAAGTAATGAAATCAGATAATGAATTAGAATTAGATGTTGCTTATTACAAATAGTTTATTCAACTAGAGTACAGTTATTTGAACGAATGAATTTTAAAATAAAATATCATTATATTCGACACATTTGTGAGAAAGTTATTACTTTATTGTTGTAAAAACAACAACGACATTGATTTTAAGAGCTTCTTGAGGAAATTAAATTAAAAACCATTGTTACATCTATATTCCGAATGTTCCGATTATTCGAAGTAAGCCTAATTCCAAATTCTTCGAATAATCGAGATATTTCTATGTTTGTTTGATAAATACACATTAGAAAATTCTCATCAAGCTTTTTGGAATTTATCTCAAAAAAAAAATGGAGATGAGTTTTTCGGAAATCTTATTTCAAATATTCCATATTTATTCTAGATATGAATGGAAAATCATATTACCCTCAAAATGATTTTTTTTTTAGTTTTCTTTTATGTAAGAGGAAATGAAACCAATCTTCCTTCCTCTGTTTTGTAAATTGATAATCAACGTCTAGAAGTTTACTTTTGTGTCATACGTTGCTTTGTTTTCTGAGAAAGAAAAACGGTTTCATTAGATGTCATTTTATTCGTTTTTTGAAAACAATGAGAAGAGTAAAAGTAAGAATGTTATGTTCGTATTCCTAGCAGAAATCGAGACATTTTTTTATACTTTAAAGTATATATAATATTTACCGACAATAATTCTAAAACTGGGAGCAAATGAATTTTAAAAAAACATGTATTTTAAAGAATAGAGACAAATGAGTTGGATTAAAAAAATTGCTTTTCCTTTTGACATTACAACATTCTTGATATTAAGATTCGACTGTATAATTTTTTTAAGAAATAGGTTTCATTATACCTTAATTCTCCTTAAATAAAAAACCCACTCTATATGGCCAATACGACTCTATATGGTCTATGCGCAGAGAAGATTTATTAAATCATAGGTTTCTTTCTGGAAAATCGAAGTTGTTAATTTACAAAACTCTTGTGAGGCCGGTGTTGATATATGCTTATGAAGAACGAACAATGACAAAACTGAAGGAAAATTTGTATCACAATATTTAAGAGAAAGATTTAGCGTAGTGTACTTTGTGGTGTAAATGTAAACAATAACTGGAGAAGGAGATTTAACTTTGAACTGTAACCGTTGTTATAAACAACCTGATATTAAATAAATAAAATAAATAGAATGCATTGCATGGGTCATGTGATTCGAATGAGTGATGACAATACGATAAAAAAGATATTGCTTTTTAGACCCATTGGAATAAGAAAACGGGAAAAACAGCTGTTGAGATGGGTTGATTCGGTGGAATCTGAATTTCTTGCAATTAATGAAAAGAATTCAAAGATAAAATAGGAAGTCGTTGAGGAGAAATCTTCAGAATAAGGCATTGCCCCCACATTGGGCTGTCTGGCGAACAATGATGATGATAACTTAATTCAAAAACCACTGAATCGGGTTTGTTTTTCTCAAAAAAATACACCTGTGCCGCGATGGTTCAGAGGATAGAGTGTTCGCCTTCCAATGAGTTGAACCTGGTTCGAATCCCTGTAAATACGAATTCCGCTTCCAGCTTGCACCGACCACAGTGCTGACGTGAAATATCCTCAGTGGTAGACGGATCATGGGTTAGAGTCCCTTTGCTGTCAAGCTAACCGTGGGAGATTCTCGTGGTGTTCCTCTTCATGTAACGCAAATGCGCGTTAGTTCCCTCATGCGGGTTAGTTGCATAATTAATTTTTATTTCTTCAAGCAGAATTTTAAAGAGTTTGTCCTTGAAGTCTTTCAAAATATCTGTATTAGTTTTATTTGAGAAATTCAAATACCTTCATGATGCAATAAACATTAATTATTAGGTCGCTGTTGTTGACGTAGGTCATTAAAGCAATAGGGGTGGGATTGTTCTTGTTTTTCAGTGGCGCCATCTATGGCTAAGAATTCGACTTCTGTCACACCGATACGTCACACCCGTTTATAGGGATAACTATCAACCTCTAATTCTGTACACCCACAGGTATAATTTGTTATAAGAACCTGGAGGACTTTGTGACCCGATAAATTTATTGTGAACTAGTTACCATTTACTACACGGGGAGTCTTCGGCCGGCTTGATTCGAATTCCTGTTCGTCCAGCGCCCTACCAACCAACTATCCCGGCACCAAAAAACTATTAGGTAAATTGAATGAGTTAGGCCGGGACTCTTATTCAATTTATCTATTCAATTTACCGGGTTGGTAGGGCACTGGGCTCATGTCTAAGAGTTGGTGGTTTCGATCCCTGCCGGCCGAATACTCACGGTGTAGTAAATGGTGACTGATGCACGTAAATCTGTCGAGTCGCAAAGTCCTCCGTGTTCCCATAACAAATCATTACTTCTGGGGGTACTGATCCAGGAGTTTATTTGTTTTCTGGATTGGTTCAGAATTACAAGGCTACGGAGTTGAACATTAGTAGTCGTAAACCCAAAATTGGGTTGGCTGTTAAGCGATGGCTATCTATATATGAAAAAATGAATAAGATATTGAGCTTTATTTTCTTTTTAAAAAAAGCAAAATACTATTTGCGAAAATGTCATAACTCCTTCAATTAGTATTCACCTTCCTCTGGAAAAATTTCGCCGAACAAAAGTTTTAATTTCTAGTTAAGGCACAATAAAAGCATAAACCAACTACAAGTTCATTTAGTTAAGCCGCTCAGAAATATTCAAGTTTGTATTCGCACTTATCAGATAGAGTTTCCGAAGGATGTAGTATTTCCTCCCCAACACTGTCAGATGGAGCGAAGAACTTCCCATTATCGATTTCCTAAAAGTGGGACATAATTTTGTTCTTACTGAAGCTAAGAACAAGATTCTTCTGACCAAAGAATTCTAGATTCGTTTTTCCGATGTCGTGCATATGGCAGTTACAGGGCAAAAACATTAGCTATGATCTGCCAATTCGAATATATGAGATTACGTGACCTATGTCATGCATGGACATATATAATAGCTGCAAACATCGAACAACACGGGCCTGCAAAATTATTCGATGGAATATCCGGTGTCGTAATTTTTAACTTTTTTATATGTGAAAAATAAGCGTTTTAATAAGAATATCACATGAATGGCGATACATATTATATCTATATGTTTTTTTTTTATTTTAAAAAAAGGTAAAGAATGTTTTGTTTTTAAAAAAATATGATAAAATATTCAATTATTTTAACCATTTATGCACATAGCGCTCATTTCATAACTTAAAATATTGCCTGTACTTAACTAATATTTAGCATATTTTATTTTATTTCTATAACTGTCTTTGAACCCAATTTCCTGACCCAATTTTGGGCTTACGACCACTAATGTTCAACTCCATAGCCTTGTAATTTTGAACCCAATTAAGAGGACAAGGGAACTCCTGGATCAAGTATTCGGAGAGATTTGCCTTCGTGGAGGGCTTTTTGATGAAACAAACCCGCATTTGCGTTGCATGTAGAGGAAAACCACGAAAACTTCCAATGGTTAGACTGACGACAATGGCTAGCCTCCAATCCATGATGCGTCTATCACCGAGGATATTTGACGTCAACACGGTGGTTGGTGAAAGCCGTTTGCGGAATTCGTATCGACCATCCATGTCTGAGATTCGAACCCGGTCACCTCATTGGAAGGCGAATGCTCTATCTCTTGAGCCGCCACGGCTCTCTAGCATATTTCAGGTCATTCCCTCGAAGAATTGAGTTTTAGTACGTGAAAATTCGATCATTATAATCAGAGTGATTCGTTTTCTTCTTTTTTTGCTCACTGTACCTAGCATAAATGCAATTTCTGAAAATAATAAGTAATTTAAACATAAATTTTTAAATTTAATATTTTTCGTAATTACATTTTTGATTTACTGTTCTCTGGTTTATTTTACCTCCTACAAAAGTAGCATTTTTCAGAAAATGACTTTAGAAGTGTTTATCACTAGAAAACATCATACATAGAACCTATAAATCTAAAAATAGTCCTAGAAATTTTTTTCCGTTTCCCACCTCATTGTTCATGGCTAGAATTTTAAAATTGAACGAAGTAACTCCTGTGGACTGTACTTTTAAGCAGCGTTTTCCAAAAGGTGTTCCGAGGAGACCTGGGGTTGTATAGAAGATGACAGGAGTTGCGGGATTAGGAGTTACTGACAGGAGTTGCCGCCTGCTAGGACAAGAAAATGGCCGGGGAAAAAATGGGAACCGCTTCTTCAAAAAGCAGCATTTTTAAATAATTTTAGATTTCATAAAAGTATAATAAGTAATATGCATTCAGTTAATCAAAGAAATTACGCTTATATGATGAAATTATCGTTTGAAGAGATTTCAAACGGATGTTCTATTCACAAATCGGACCTTCGTTAGTCTACAGCAGGGGTTGCCAAACTTTTTTGATCATCGACCCCTACATAATTTTTCGAAATCTCCATCGACCCCCATAAAAATAATTTTCTGTTAATTAAAATAAAACTCTATTAGATACTGTGTTTGTACATTTATTTTATGATTTTGAACATTTATTAAAGTAATAGTACATTGTGTAACAATAGTTTTATGAAAAATATATTAATGCTGAAATTTAAATACCTTAATATTTATGAAATAATAAGTAATTATAAGTAAGTAGAAATAATAAGTAAAGTAACTACGGATTTATTGCATCTTAATCAATGACATGGGTGTGCTTGGTGTTTTTTTTTCCTGAAAGGTTCGTTATATTGGGTTCAAAATTGGCCAATTTTAATCTTAAATCCCCTCGAAACTCCACAATTAATTTATTTCTGTTCTTAGTTAAGATTGAATTTACGTGACTGAAACCGGCTTCAACCATATAGGAACTTGGAAATGCTATCATAAATGGCTGAGCTATTTCGTAAAGTCTTACATATTTTTGCATTATATTTATATTTGTCCAAAATTTGCTTATTGTTAAATTTTTAAAAAGCGTCTTTGCTTCAAATCCCCATAATAATTCAGCAAGCTCATCTTGCAGGTTGATGTCCACGTTTTCAATTTGAGCAGAAAATGGCACAATAATCCAATCAGTGATGTCAATGTTTTCCAAATCAACAAAACGCAGTTTAAAATCGTCGCTCAATTTTTGAAGATTACCTGTATATATTTCCAAGTCTTCTTCTTTTATTTCTAATTGTCACATATCTGAAAAATACTGATAATCCTTCGACCAATCGACCCCCATTCGACCCCCTGGCTCAGATCGACCCCCGCTTATGCTAAATAGACCCCTGGGGGTCTATATAGACCACTTTGGCGACCTCTGGTCTACAGTCAATGTTTTATTATTCTTATCACTATTGAGTCTGTGATCAATGATGGACCACTATTGAATGACAAAAAAATTCCTGCTCCATCCAAGAAATTCTAAAAATAGATGAATCAGAATATATTTATCCTGATTACGTATGGTTTAGAAATTATACCTGATAACTAGCTGGTGGGTTCAATTTATTAGTTAATATCTTACATAATATATGAAAATTATAGCTTTTGCGTAACTTGATAAAATTCCAGAAATATCTAATTTTATAGTCTTATCAGTTTTACGAGTCTTATCAGTTTCATAAAATGGACTTTTTATTGTCGACGATGGCCGGGTATCTCTATTAAAAAAATTGTTATGCCGTATTCTGTCCTTTGCTTTTTAAAAATATTGTCATATGATGAAATTGAATAAGTTTATTGTTGTCAATTGTGATTTCGATATTTTTAAAATAGCGAAATCTTTTTTTAAAATTTAGTTTCTAGAAATAGTAGAGCTAAAATATTTTCCTGATAACCGCAAAGTTCTTTAAATGAAAACATTTAATTTCCAAAAAAATATTGAAAAAAAAACAAGCATTTAAATTAAACAATTAATTTAATTCTTCATGCTTTTGTAAAAATAAAATTCGCTTGATTCATATAACAAGAACAAAAATGTCCATCACGTACCGATTTTGTAGGGAAAAAGCCGTTAAGTTCTTTAGAATTCTTTTTTTTTTATTACCGTCGTTGAACAGCAGACACAATTTCTGGGTTTGAGATTACTATATGTTCAACTTCGTAGCCTTGTGATTGTGAACCCAATCCAGAAGACAAGGGAACTCCTGGATCAAGTATTGGGAGAAATTTGCTTTCCTGGAGGACTTTTTAACGGAACTAACCCTCATTTGCGTTACATGGAGATCAAGATCACGAGAACCTCCCACGGTTGACCAGACTGCAAAGGGATTCTAACCCATGATCCGTCTACTACTGAGAATATTTCGCGTCAGCACTGTCGTCAGTGCAAACCGGATGCGGGTTCGTATCGAACAGCCATAGCTGGGATTCTAACCTGGTTCACCTCATTGGAAGGCGAACGCTCTATCCCCTGAGCCATCGCGACTCCTTTAGAATTCTTGTATATTCCACTTGGTTATGCATTTAGAGCCTCGAAACTTCGGGAAGGTAGATAAATTTTTTGCCACCAAGATCGCTAAAATGGTCGCTACGTTGGTGAGAGCCCCACTGTTAAGGAGAGCGTATTACCTTTACCTGTAAAATTAGTTAAATGGAAGTTCAGAAAGGACCACCTAAAAATTACATTTCAACCGAATGCTCACTATATCCCAGATTCATTATAGCGGGGTTCGACTGTGTATTTATTACACTTTTTAATAAATACTAACATTTAATGCATTGTTTAATCACACTTTTAATAAACATGTACACAATCCAGTCTTAACTACTGTCGTGCAAATGAATTTATTGAATTTCAAATGGAACTTATTTTATTTATGATCATAATGTTGCCATCGTACTCTTTGTTATTCTTAGATGCTTTCGTGGAATTAATTGCGTTTCAACATTATTTAGAATCTATTGTTCCGCTAAAATCAATTATGAATTGAAGCAATGAAATCCATTTCGAAACCCCAGCTTTTAATTATAAATAATTGTCTTGGAAATAAGTGGGAGCAAGAGTTTAATTGGTAAAAAAAAAAGCATTTAAACGTAGAAGATATAACTAGGTCTTAACTCATTGTGCAAATAGATGACTATATTTTAATGAATGATTATATCATTCCGAAATTTAAAGAATCGTTCTTTATTAATTTTGTAATGTAGTTCGTACATTATAGAAAATAAATAGAATTTTTTTTTGTGTATTATACTTTGTGTATTATAGAAACTTTTTAATTTAAATCTAATCACTTTTATGCATATGGCTTGATTATATGCTTGATTTTATGCATGGGACTTGTGCTGAAACTATATGGATTATATAACTATTGTGCTTGGACTATATGTGCTGAAACTTATATCACACTTGGCGGGGAGAGAGGGTTCGTAATATTTTAACAGTTTGTGGCAAGGGAAAGGAAGAGGATATAGCAAGAGGTGTAATATCACAAATTTTATTTTATATTTTGTAACTGTCTTTGAAGAGCCGACCCATTATTATGGGTTTAAGACTATTAATGTTCAACTCCGTAGCCTTGAAATTTTGAACCCAATCCAGAAGACAAGGGAACTCCTGGATCGAGTATTGGGAGAAATTTGCCTTCATGGAGGACTTTTTGATGGAGCTAACCAACACCTCCTAGAAGTAGAAAGGCCTCAGCACGGATCAATTTAGTAGTCCGATGTGACGCAGTTAACTGCGCAGTAGACGAAAGGGGTACTAAACTGCGCAGTGGTTGGAAATACAAAATATGTTATTATGTTTGGACTACTAAGGGATATTTATGGTAACCCGTGCTGAGGTCTGTTCTTTCTAGGAGGTGATGAGCTAACCCGCATTTGCGTTACATGGAGAGGAAGACCACGAGAACCTCCCATGGTTAGCCTGACGGCAAGGGGCCTCTAACCCATGATCCGTCAACCACTGAGGATATTACATGGCAGCTCTGCGGTCGTTGCAAGCCGGATGCGGAATTCGCATCGACCTGGGATTCGAACCCAGTTCGCCGCATTGGAAGGCGAACGCTCTATACCCTAAGCCATCGCGGCTCAATATCACACATTTTAGTCAAAATAAAAAAAAACAATAGTAATCAGCTGATTTATAGTTACTTGTTTTTCCATTTTCTCATCTTTTTGATCAAAATAAGAGTCAAACAAAATTTTGTCACGCACACAATTATCATTAAAACACATAATAGAAAAAAGTTAATTCAGTTACAGTTTAACTACAAATTTTAACAGTTACAGTTAACAGTTAAGTTTTCAGTTACAGTTTAACTTCAAAATTTTAAGGATATTTATTTGTTCTCTCAGGATATTTGTTCTCTGTTTGATATCCGTTCCCGGCTCAGACTGACCACAATGATGACGTAAAATATTCTCAGTGACGTGAAATATCCAAAAATCCTTTTGGCGACGGTCTAACCGTGGGAGGTCTTCGTGGTTTTCCTATCCATGTAACGCAAATCTGTGTTAGTTCCATCAAATAGTCCTCCACGAAAACTAGTTTGTCTCAATGCCTAATTCGGGCGCTTCCTTGTCTTCTGGGTTGGGTTCAAAATTACAAAGATCCGGAGTGAAACATTGATAGACTTGAATCCAAAAATAAATAGGTTGCCGATTTAATGCCGGTTATGAAATAAGATGTTAGCCAGCGACATTCGCACTAAAAATATTTGACTCAGGTTGAAGGTTGAGGTTAGAATATACATTTTTCATACGAAATAGATATTGATATAAATATTGTGTACGTGAGACAGGAGATAATTCCTAAATTATTTTTCAAAACAGGTGTCGTCATCAACTCTTTAACCACCAAGCTACCAAAATATTTGGCGTCGTTTTAACGGAAAGAAACAAAAAAAAAAGTATCCCAGCGTTCTAAAATAAATAGTATCTCACGCTGAGAAAGAGAATTTACGAACTGAAGTCAGATTATTTTTAGAAACTCAAGTGATCTTCTGAAGTTATTTCAAGTTCTTTGTTGAAAAAAAAAAGCAGCAACCAGTTTCGTTTTGGCAATTATATATTTTAACATTCTACAGTATGTAGGCGTAATAAACAGTGCAATGTTTGATTTAGTTCGGCAGCTGCGTGAAGTATATTTTACATAAAAAAATTTAATACAAAAGATTTAAACTAATTAAATAAAAAGATTGAATTGAAAAATTGTTAGTATGGTGTTTAGTGGAAGGTTCATTCACTCCTTGCGCTCAAAAAAGAGATTGCAAAATTATCCTAAATTTTTTATTCATTTCTAATAAAGTAAAGCTACATAAGGTAACTAGGCTATTCCAAGTTTTCAAAATAAACCTTGCCGTCAGGCTAACCGTGGGAGGTTCTCGTGGTCTTCATCTCCATGTAAAGCAAATGCTGGTTACTTCCTTCAAAAAGCCCTCCATGAAGGCAAATTTCTCATGGAGGACTTTGCGACTCGACAGATTCAACGTGCATCAGTCACCATTTTACTACACGAGGAGTTTTTAAGTTATGAAATTGGACAACAGAAACATTTCTTTATATTAACATGGCTTTTTTTAACCGACAGATTCGGCTTCCTGAGCCCTTATGGCTCAGGGAATAGAGGATTCGCCTTCCAATGAGCTGAACAGTGTTCGAGTACCAGCGAAGGTTGGTCAATGCAAATTCCGCATCCGTCTTGCACCGACCACAGTGCTGACGTAAAATATCCTCAGTGGTAGACGGATCATGGGTTAGAGTCTCTTTGCTTTCAGACTAACCGGGTTAGATTTTCGTGGTTTCCCTCTGCATGTAACGCAAATGCCATCAAAAAGTCTTTCATGAAGGCAAATTTCTCCTAATACGCGATCCAGGAGTTCCCTTGTCTTCTGGATTGGGTTCAAAATTACAAGATTACGCAGCTGAGCATAATCAGTCGAAAACCCAAAAATTGTGTCGGCTGTTCTACGACGGTTAAAAAAGCTATAAAAAAAGTTTTCAAAATACCAAAAGGCAAACAAATTATTTCTGGATTTCGCAAAAGGGAAGATTAATCTTGCAATAATTTTTTTTTTCGAAATACATTTGAATCCTTTTAAAAATGCTCAAAGTACCAAAAGGCAAGCAAATTATTGCAGGATTACACAGAGGGGAAGAGCAATCCTGCAATAATTTGTTTGCATTTTGATATTTTGCAAATATTTTATTTAGCAATTGAAACTTCATGGTTTGATCAAAGTTTTCCTTAACTCACTTTTTTCTAAACTTTAAATTCTAAAATTTCAATGGAAATAAAACAGAATTTTCTAAGAGAAGTTTATGCTATAGTATAGCGTCCTTTTATGTGGTAGTTAAAACATAGAAACTTTTGTGCTATACTTCCGGTAATTGATGTTGAGCTTATGCTTTCTGTATTTATTAATTTAATAAAAATTAAGATAAATATAGCAATCATTTATTTTATTTCAGTGTGTTCAAGCAATCCTCGGCGGATGACCATTTACGGAGGCTACCAGCAACAACGAAATACCCAGAAGACGAGGACAAAATGATTCAGATAATGAAAACATTTTAAAGGAACATTTTGGAATTCTCAAGTATGAAATGTAACCTGAAAGCGAGCGCTTTTGTTCTTTCAATTACTAAAATTTTTAGTACCATGCAATACATCAATACTCTGAATCTGTGCCTTCAATTAATTTAGTTAGACCACCATAAAATAACCTAATTAGTTTGATTAGCAACTGTATGAATGATAAGTTAGGGAAAGTAATTTAATATATAGCTTCAAAAACTTCATGGAATAAAATTTTTCTAGATGATATTTTGCTTTTGTACTGCGGTAATGTTTTCAAGAAAGGAAGGGACGCAAGAATGACGCATACAACTTAAAATATGTTAAAAATAAATTATTGTATTTCAGTTTATATTCAGTGATATTTTATTACGTCATTTCACTAGTTTTTGCACTCCGTCCTAAAAAAATTTTTTCGTGGTTTTAATTTTTTTGTGTGTATTTCACTTTCCATAACATGCTTGTTAAAGAACAATATAAAAAACTTTAAACACATACGACAGAGTTATTACATTGAGTGTTATTTTGTAAGTACATGCTACAATTGTTTGAAGCAATATTAAAATTGGCCAGTGGTCAGTTGAGGCATTTTTAACCGTGGTCACTTTTTAAAACATGTGATCTGTTTTCCAAAAATTGAAAATTATAAGCGATTTTTTTTTAAAAGAACTGTTGATAGTAATAATGGAATATGGTAAACTCTACGAAGTCCATTTCTAAAAGGAAAAAATATGTAAATAAATTAATTTTAAAAATATTTTAAATATTCATAACAGTTCCACGACTATTAATAATTATAATGAAATGTGTATTTTCGACGAAGAAAAGTGGCAATTGGTAGAGGCAATGTTTTAATTGCCATGTAGCCGGACGTCATAGTTAACTAATACATAAAATGTCGCAAAAACACATTAAATTTATTTTTTATGTCTATTTAAATGTTTTTTAACTAGATTTTTTTTTAAATGTATATACGTGGTGTTCTATTTTGTCCTACACTTAATATATAGTTTTAAAATTGTTGTCGAAAATGGAGAAGACACAATAGGGCTCGCAACTTAATATTTAGGCAAAAAGCAATAACGCTATCGAAATATGATGGATCATTATTGTGGAAGCAGGTTTTAAAATGTTAACGCATGCTAAATTACAATAAAAAGAAAATGATTAACATTTTCAAATGCTATGAAGGAATCAAATTTATTTTGATCATTTTTGCCCCGTCTTCCTCAGTAGTGATTCGTCAGATTTTGCGAAAGTATTTTGTTCTTCCTCGCTTTAATATTAATTTGTGAGACCTAGTGCTTCTACACATCTCTTAACTCATTTTTTACAAGGATACTAAAAATATATATTACGGAAGGTTATTATGGAACACTTCGCATGTATAACACTCATTTTAAAACAGTGTAAATTACTATAATTTATCGATATTATCCTAAATATTACTGTTTAACTTATTGGAGTTCATATCCTGAGATTATGAAATTGTTTGAACTCAAAATAGTTCATGTTTTTCTTTCTGATGAAGCAAAAGCGTGAAAGTAATAATAATACAAACTAAAAGCAATAAAAACGAAAACAATGAAATAAACTGAGCAAGATTTTTACAGTCATTTATTTCTTTAAGTAAAACTGATTTCCTAATGACTTTATTGTGTGTCATTTTTTTTCCCAACAGTTAATTTTTAAGAACTGCACGAACTATTTAAGTTATCGATTGACTACTTTTACATTACATTGATCTACTTCACTACATCGATTGCGAACTGCTGAGAATGACTGGTGCAAGTGAAAGAGTTGTATAAAAACAAAAAAAGTATCAATAAAATATATTTTACATTTTAAATAATTTTGTAAACAAATATTTTACTCAAAAAATAATATATTATTGAATTAACACAAAGCAATAAGTATTTGCGTATTTTCGAACTTGTAAATATATTTATAAAATGCAACTTTGAAACAGTTCAATCAAGAGTGTAAGAAAATAGTAAAAAAAAATTTAAAAAAATTTTAGATTAAAAATATTTGTTTCTTACAAAATGTCTACTTGAGTCTGACTAATGCCTACTTGAGTCACCCTTTTAACTTTAAAATGCTTCAGTAATAGTCATAAAAGTGGTGTCTAGGTATAGTAAAGTGGCTGGTGCGCAAAAGCAAAAAAAAAAAACAAAAAAAAAAAAAAAAACAAAAAAAAAATGGTGCAGTTTCACGCATAGAACCTGATCGGAAACGGTGATGTTCGTGTTTCTACTTATAAAACGTTACGAGATAGAAAAAAAACGAAAAGTAGTTTACCCATCATTGTTTCAGATTGATTAGTTGTAGAATATCATTAATTATGCTCTTTCTAATTAGAATAAATGTCTTGAGGTTACACATTTTCCTCACTGTCCACACTTTTATTCTGTTCGTTACCTTAGTTTTCAGCAAATTTTGCTTTTTCTCCACACAAGCTTATTCTTAATTCAAGCTTATATATAAATTCTTACTGAAACGTATAGCTGTGAGAAAAAAGCAAGACCCAAACTATGGTAACGGTAAGGGGAAAATTGTGGAGAGTGGGTTAATCTTGCAACTTTGAGATTCCTATTCGATTGACAAAACGTATAGTTTGTATTGTTACTAAACAAATAGTGCTCAACAACTGTGCTATTTATTTTTTTCTCCTATCTGGAATTATTTTCGAGATTAGAACATCGACTCCGTAGAATTCCGCCAGGACGTGCTGTAAAGGTTTCAACCTTGTATCACAGATAGCCTCTTTATGCCTATATAAGATAGACGTCACTTTCATAGCTATAGCTGCTACTATTTTACAGCTAATAGGGTGGTTTTGTACTTTGGTGTATTTATAAAATAATAAAAAAAAAGCTTTTAAGTTATATATTTTTAAAAACGAGTATTTTAGAGAGAAATTAATATTTTTTGGATTTATGCTGTAGACTTCGTTGCTTTTCCGAGTAAAGTAAACATTTAAATGTTAAGTATAAATGTTGATATATGATGATTAAAATTTAATGCTTGTTGATAATATTTACTAGATTGTGAAACGCTCCTATATGATAGAGTATTTAAATATTGGTAGAGTTATTATTATAAAGATGAGTGAAACTAGTCACGTGTTAGCGTTGTGAAGTATATGCATATGTTGACTGATAGAAACAGTTTATATAAGAGTTTAATACAAACGTGTATTTAAAACGCTAAAAGATTTTCACTATTAAACAAATCACGTTTAGTGTTGTTTTTTTTATATATTTTGACAACAGAAATAAACCTGTGTGAAAAAGTCGTTAAGGAGCCTCTGTATTTATTAACATACTAACACTTTTCGTGAAATGAAATTTTGATGAGCACACTCGAAAAACTCAATTTTTTTATTAATATTTATTTAAATTTTTTCGTAAACATACGAATTTTGATTCATGCACTTTTTCGTCAACACGAAGTTTTGATTCATGGTAGGAAATATTTTTGTAAACGTATGAAATTTTCATACTGGAACTTTTTGTAAACACATGAAATTTATTTCAACAACAAACTGTAATATCTTTTAAGAGAGCAAAGCTCTTTGGTTATTTTCACCTAAATCTACACACATTTACTATTGGTTTATTTTACTATTTCATTTTTTAGTACGTAGAATACACAAGTTATTATTGTTTTATGTAACCTAAAAATATAAATTTATTATTATGGTTTTCGCTGGTGTGCATGCATTTCTCTTAAATTCTTTTTTTTAAATGATTTTAAAATATTTTTCTCATACAAAGTACATTTCAGTCTAAGTATTCTAACAATTTCTGATCGAAATTTAACTTTAAATGTACTTTTATTAGAATATTTGCACAAAAAACATTAAAAATTTTTTTCAACAAGATTCATAATATTGTGTGCAAAACATTACAAATTTTTTGTAATGTTTTGCACACAGCAATTCAAAAGCGCAAATTCAAAACTAACGCAAATAATAAAATAATAATTTTATAAAAAAAAGCCTATCTCGGTCTTATTTGTTTTGTTAAAAAATTTTGCCTAATAAAAGTTTATATAGTTATGTTATGAGGCCCCTTAAATGACTTTAAATTAACTTCTACAATGTATAGTTAAGAAATATTTTTTTAAATAATTTTAAGGACTGTATTATGGAAAAATGCTTTGAAAATATTATTTTTTCTGACAAAAGCGTTTATATAGTTGCCAAGTTCTTCCCAATACACTAAGTTTGCTAAATGCGTTTGCCCTGTTGCTAACATCTTAGCTATATATCAAGTTTACATTAGATCTGAGTTCTCTTTGTTAAACACCCAGGTTTATAGAATTTCTTTAAAACTAACATATAAGATATTGATATTGAGTAATTTTTCTTAAATCGTTCTCTTTAAACTCTGGCCAAAAATTTAAGCTCAATCTGTCATCTTTTATTTTTGATTGATGAGACTAACATTAATAAGTTTCTCATTATAAGAGGGTGAAGTAGAAAAGGATAACCTAATAAAGGTGGATAAAAGTTAGAATGTATATAAACTGTTGCAAGTTAAAAAAAAAGGACCATTTGCAATACAGGATTTAAGTAATCGTCCGCGACTGCATATAGTTCCGTTTTATTTCGTTATCAAACTACACAGATATGCCTTCAAAATAATATAACAGCTTTTAAAAGTTAAACACATCAGATAGAAATTAAATTCATGCTATTTTTTACGATATATATCATAGAATTATTAAAAAAAGATTATACTTTCATAATTTTACTGGAATTCTAGACTAGGCGACATATTTCTATAAACAACGACTAGTTAGCTCTTGAAAAAGAAACAACTATATGACGTTTCAAGAGCATTGTATTTGATTGGACCACTGAAAATGACGTGTCTTATGCTGACATGCTCTTACGAATCAAATGCAGAAAAGCAGAAGAGAATGAGAGAATCAAATGCAGAAAAAAAAATTTACACGCTGTAGAAGAAAATCGTCAGCAAGGAACAACATTTATTATTTTTTTACTTCAGTTTCTTTAAATGCGAACAGAAAGACGAGTATTTGTTACGATTTTTAGATTACATTTGTATTAATTCGTATTTCTTGTTAATTGTTTATTGTTAATAAGAATGCAAACAAACTGTAGGCTATACAACGGCATTTCAAGAGTTGACGATGTTGATACGCGTTCACGCCGGGAGCCTGACATCCATTTGGCGAGCACTTATCTGCAAACAGACTCTCTCTGTAGGGTTAATGGTTTTTTCTTAACTTGCAACAGAGTATAGATTAAAATTTGAATAGATTAATGCATTAAATTCAAAGGTAAGCAATTTTGCAAATGCATTTTATGGTTAAATAATGTGTGGTCAGAGAATAGCATCATAAGTGTGTATCACTTGAATATTTCATTTCTTGTGTGTTTTTTTCCTGTAGATATCCTTTTGTAGATATTTGTTTTCATAGGTAAACCTTCTTAAAATGCTGTAAATATTGATATATTTTTGACTATATGAAATCAAATCGAAATGAATGCTGTGAAGTTTTGATAAATGTTTCTGAAATTTCTTCAATCAATAATATTAAATTATAAAAATAAATAGAAATAAAATAAATTGCTTTCAGTAAAGAATTTATTGATAAAATTAGGTTATATTATATATATATATATATATATATATATATATATATATATATAGTCTGTTAATTGTCTTAATAGTATAAAGAAAACACGGATCATTTAGTGAATCGACTAAATTACTTAATTTTTTACTTTATGTTTTTAAAAGATTCAATTTGAAGAAATTAAATTATAAAACTATCATCGTGGTTGTAATATTTTGATTCTAAAAAGAAATAAGTTGACGGTATTTTTTTTTCTTTCAAAATATCTCTTCTGGTTTAGAGACGTTTTCAAAATTTTTAAAGGAATAACATTAAAAATAAGTTAAAGAATAGTAATAGTATGTTTTTTATTTTCTTACTCACAAAACTTACAGTCTTACATAAACAAAAACTTTTAATTTTAATTAAACCAAACATATACAGTTTTTATCATTATTATTTTTAAAGCAGATACATAAATTATAAAAAGTATATAAATTTCAAAATATTAAAAAATTAAACGCAATTTTGAAATAAAATATAATAAACTGAGTTTATAAATTTAATTAATTTGAATAAGTGAAAACAATGATAATTGAAACTCAATTTCATGCTACTTTTCTAAATTTTATGAAACAAACTGCACAATCTTGAAATGCTAATTTAAATTTTTCGTATGAATAAAGTAATTTTTTTAAAAAAAGTATCAATTTTATGAGAATACATTTTATAATTTGATAGTTCGTTTAGATGTGAAAAAAATTTCAATCGGTAGAAGACACAAATTTTATGAGGATACATTTTTAAAATTCGAAATCGATTAAAAGTCATGAAAGATTGTCATAGCTTTGTAACTCGTTTCGGTTTTGAAGACTTTAATTAATATAAGATAAAAAGTTACGACACACTGGCTAAGAGCTTTTTATTCTAAATGTTTTGGATAAACTCAATATTTATCTGTAAATATAAATATATTTATTTTATCCTGGTTCTAATTCAACAGTGCCGGATGGTTCCCAAACGAAACTATCTATTAATAATATTGTATTTTTATGGATGCTAATTACTGCGCAAGTTGATATATTAATTTATATTTGTTCATCTGATATCGAAGAGATTATTTGTTCTCAAGAGACATTTTTAATGCACATCTATGTGTGTTACTGTATAAATAATTTATGTATTATTGTTAAATAAATGTATAAATTTTATGATCTAATTTGTGCATTTTTTTTTCAATTATTGTGCATACCGAAAATATCTCAACACCAAAATTTGGCGATTGAAATGGGCTACAGGTGGCTTAGTGTAAAACTCTCTACCTATATTGCAACAATTCCCCATTAGCGTGTGGAGAGTCATAGGAGTAGAAAGTATGTTAGTTTCTGTCTTGATTTTTAAATAGATTAAAAACTTTTTAAGTTAGGAAACTATATGGAATTAAAAATTACATAGTTCTTAAATAAAACTTCGAAGAAATTTTGAAAAAAAAAAATTTTTGAGAAGTAAAGGGGAAAAATATTGAGAAATGCGAAAATATCGTAGTACATTCCTATACAACTGAGAAGCGGAGGAAAGAGAAGGGGGGAGGGTCAAGACATGGAACTGGTCTTCTCCCCAGATGGCGCTTACGAGCGTTGTGATAGTGAATGGTGGCAATTACTTTATGGAGTGAAATGTAACTCCTGGTATCTTTACTAATGTAACTCATGCGTAACTCTTGGATTTAGATTTTTTACTACAAAGTAGAGGCGTTACGTAGCCGCCACCATTTTTGTCATTTACTAAAGCTAAAACTTACAATAACTATAAGTTATGATACACATAAGAGTCTGTTGTAAAGTTATTTTTACGATACAATATTAAGTTAGAATCATTAATGTAGGATTAAAAATAGGATGAGGATAAAAAAAAAATTGGATAAAAAATAAATTATTGCTTAATTGGGATGATGAAGATATTGGTGCCGGAAAATAATATAGTAAAATGTTTGTTTGTAATTTGAACATTGAAATGAAAACACGGGTATCGGCCCTAAGGATTGGATGATGTGATAAACTATTGATTAGTACGAAGTAATATTTGACTATTCAGGCTCCGTGCTAAGGATTTCAAATTATTTAGCCAGTAAATTAGACAAATATCAAAAGTCGTCGCAAATTTTAGAAAGTCTTCGCCAAACGTATATCTTGATAATTTTTAATGATTAATTTTCTTTACTCCCATAGAAAACTATTTTACAGTAGTTTGTTTCAGGCTTATATTATTTGGACCTAATTCTATGGTTATGCGGCGCATCTACAGAAAATTACTGTAATCGAATAAAAAATACTGATTTGTTTTGAAAAATTTATTTTTAGGATGGAATTAAATATATTTTTTTCTTTCCAATGGAAAAAAAATCATTCGCCAATATTTTCGCCAAAAACAATTTTATTCGCCAAATTTACAATTTGATGAGGTGGCGAATACTTAGCACGGGCCCTAGATATTGAATATTGTCAGTCATTAATAGGAGAATAAAAAATCCTTTTTAAAGTAAATAAGAAAAAAATGAAATGAAATTAAAGTCGCAAAAGAATTGTAAGTAATTAATGAAAATTAAGGGGTAACATTGCTCTAAAAGTATAAATGTGGCGCAATTTACTTCTCTTGCCGAATGTTCATCATCGAACCAGGCGAAAACAAATCTTCACCTCCTCGTGCTTAAATTGCAAACAATCTACCGTTGTTGCTTGACAATTTCTAAACTTACGCCAAAATTGGTGAAAATAAATCATGAATAAAGTAAATGTTTTTAAGCTTGGTGTAAGCTTATTGGAGTTTAGATTTAACAACATCCCTTAAAGTGTGCATAAATGCTCAACATGGCATGAAATAACACAAAATCTTTAGATTTTCAACACCTCATTCGAATAGGCATTACTCCACAGTTTCTACAGAGTAAAATAATCTTAGTCGAAAATAAATGAGTGCGCACAATAAAAAAAGATATCACCTTAAATATTTTATGTTATTTACCTTAGATTTTCACAGACTAAGAGACAATATTAATGGCTCTCAAAAGTGACTTCAGTAATGCTTAATTAATTACTAACAGAAACAAACACAAAAGCTCCTTTTCTCTGGATGAACATGTCTTTTTTTTAAATAAAAAAAAGCATTCGGACTTTTGATTATCAAAATATGTTTTGATATCAAAATAAGAACGTTTGGCCACGATTGTTTACTAAGAAGATCTGTCGTCGTATGGTTTGTCTATGCTAAGAACTCCTCCCGCCACGAAGTCTGAGACCGTCTGGTGCTATGGAAACAAGAATGGTGCATTTTAGGGAGGGTAGCTTCACTCTAAGACACAGTATAGTAATTTTTATTATCGCAATTAAGCATCACTGGCATCAACTATAGTTAGACGATTTTTCAGAATCCCCGAAAAAAAGCAGTACCAATTTATTTCATCACAATTATTATCACTATTTAAATAATTAGATAATAATTATTTAGGTTTGGTACTGTAAATAATGAAACAAAGTTATTCAAACTGAACTTCAAAAACGAGAAAAAAATGTCGAGCAGACGTAAAAAGTATCAGGCAATTTAACTGGATTATAAATTAATATTGTTTTCTTTCTCTGGAGTAACAACGACTGAGTCATTTAGTAAACAAATCTAATTATAAATAATCATATTTCATTATCAAAAGGAATTAAGACATTTTATTCGCGATCGCAACGAACTATAGGGGGCGTTGTTGTATGAGGCGCTTACCTGCGATTTCTATATGAACCGTCATTCAGTTACTCTGGAGACGTCGTTAATGTAGCGTGTAGCATTGCAACGTTCCTTCTTTAATGTGGCTTATTAAATTTAAAAAAGAAAAATGCTTGATCTTCTTTCTTGTACAACCGAAAACAAAATGGTATCTCTTTTTATTAGAGAAGGAACATCCAAAACACATCGGAAAAATATTTGTACATTAACAGAAAAAAATATGTATATTCTTATAAGAGTATAAATATGTATACCTAATGCCCGAGAAATAGTATTACTAAATTTAATGATATAACATGAAAGGCCCATTTAAACTTTACATTCTATAGTTTTAAGAATCATATTAGTTCAAAAATTAAAATGAACAAAAAGTATACATAATTTTATGAAATTTAATTTTGTAAACAACGTTTTTTGACAACAATTTTTATCAAAAAATTTATCAAAAAATACATAAGAAACGTAAAATAAAGAATGCTGACGAAACAAAAACAAAAAAACAATTCTTTTTTGTCGCCATTTTTAGTGCAACGAATATTCGTCTTTGGGATTTGCCAAAAACAAAACAAGATGCAATTTTATTTTTTCAGGAGGGAAATATTTTACCGAAAAAACGAGAATGTACCAATTCCCACAACATAAAACTTTATCTTGGTAAACGTACGTTTTGGAAATGTTATTTCATTTGGAATCTTATTTATCAGAGTTCATATGGCGATATGATTGTTTTGAATCTATGCTAAACTCTATATCGGCTCATTTTCCACCGAAATCCGATTAACTATTTTGATTTTAAATAAAGTGTTTTATTTTATGAACTGTCGCAAAAATTTTAAGTGTAGATTGGCGGCACTTAAAAACCGCCAAATCTGTAGCGGCGGTGGCGTTAATATGTAAGTACCGAATTTTTATTCCATACTTTTCTGAATCATATTATTTCAAACATTGGAATATACAAGAAGTATACATAAACACATAATGTTATACCATTTAATTTTTCAAAAGTATTTTGAGAACAATTTTTATCAAAAAATTATAAACTAAAAAACGGAAAATAAAGAATTCTTAGGATAAAAAAAACGATTTTAAGAATTCTTAACATTGAAATAAAAACTTTCATATTGTTTCTTTTTTTATTATTCTTATAGTTCTTAATCAGACGTAAAAAACCATTCTGTAGAGAACCATCATCAAATGAAAAAAAAAAATATTTACAAGCAAATTTTTTATTGTAAAAATCATTGCACTTACCTGATTTGTGATTCCCGGAGAATTCCAAAATGATAAGTTTCTTGTTTGAAAACTTTATTCTCAAATAATAGATACATAGTTTATACCTTCATTACTTTTAGATAACATACTACACAGCAAAATTTTATAATTGATATGAATTTGAATATGTAGCTAAAAACAGAATAGCTGAATTCTAGTTGAACTTATTCTTTCAAAATTAAAAAAAACTTACCAAGAAAACGATTTAAATTAATTAAGAATCAGCACAAATGGCACTATTTCAAGTAACTTGGATAATTTTTTATTGTTGTTTTCCGAATTATATGGATACAGAAATATATACTATTCTATAACGAAGAAGAATATGCTATAACTATTACAATTCTGTATGTTCTGAATTCATATTTATTCACTGGAATGACGAAAGCAATGTTGACTTCACTTTAATTCGTAATGAATTGAAGACAGAAGAAATGCATTTTACCTTAATACACACATCTGTAACAGTATCCAAAATCGGAAGTCATCAGTTGCAAGTTTGTTGATAATAGAAATTAAAAATTATTGAGGAATTTTTCTTCAAATGTTTGGCGTGTTCTGTTCCTTAAAGATTTACTAATATTCTGGAGATTTTTTTTCAAGTTCTTCGGCCTTTTCCTTAGGGAAATTTTGTTTCTTATTTGCTGCTAAAAAATGGCGTCTGATTCAGTCAATGACTTTGATGGAACTAAATGAAAACGTGATAAATTAATGTCCGATATTTACAGGCTCCCGCTAGACGGCGTACTCGAGCGTTGCGATCGCGAATACGACTAAATGTAAATAACCATTTCACAAATCTTACCCTAATTAGGATTTATAGTTTTACTTAAATTATTAAGAGGCAATTATAATATATTCATTTTATCCACATTGCAGCATTATAAAATCTCAGTTTTAATTGAACTGCAATAAAATATAGATATTCGAAAAATTCATGTTTTTTTCCCTATCATCTAACATTACAACAAGAACAGTAGGGTAAAAACTTAGTTTATAAAGAATTAATAATTTTGTGCTCATGCTAGCCAGTTGTAATTAAATATTTCTTTCGTCTATTTCAAAATATCATCTGATTCTTTTTGACCAATGAGAATATTATAAAATCACATCATTTGCCTAGACCAATGAAAATGTTGGAAACTGATCACATGATTGAATTTTAATATTATAGATTCTTTCTTTTCAACTTGAGACACTGCCATTGAAACTTAACAAGTTTTATAGTGACTCAAAGTGATTAAAATACTGCTATTTTTACGATGGATTTCAACGTTTTGTACTTTGTTTTCATGGTTTTTTACTCTCTCTTCAGTTTGGTGTCTTCATTTTTTTGTAACGGTGATTTATTCTTTCAGCTGAAATGCTTTTACGATCTCTTTTTTTGGATTTATGTTGGTACTAAATACTCTTGGAAGTCCAATGGTTTTAAAACTCAAATGGATTTATTTCAAAGGTTGAATTTTGTCTTTTACCAGTTAAAGGTTTTTTACTGGTTTCTTTACTTTGTTTACAAAATCTTCTCAGTTTCTTGTTTTTGGGACATTTTAATGTCCCTTTATGAACTCTACACTGCTCTGGATTTCTATTCCTACTTTGTTCCTTAAATATTTTTGTTCAACGTTTTGTTACACCAATAGTTCAATTTGAATTTATTATAATCAATTAATTTTTCGATGGCTCAATATTTCTATTAATTCTTAAAATATTCAGAATCGTGTAAACGCTTTTGCGGATCTATTAGATTTTCTTATTCGAAAGTTTGTAAGCTTTTAAGCAATTAAATGAATATTAAATTTTCATTTTTCTAACTTCTTCAGAACAAATTCCTTTCTTCTATTTAGCACAAAACTATTCACAAATCATAGATGCAATTTGGCTTCTTATAAATCATTAATTCATTTTTCGGTAACTGAATGTCATTTTGATTAAATCCTTAATTATTTGGAATAGTTCATGGGCCGTTACCAATAAATTGGATTAGCTCATTTTGAAGTTGATAGCTCTCAAGCAATTAAATGAATCTTGCATTTTTTTGTTTTCGAAATTTTCCAACGGTTTCTTTTTCAAGTTTTTGAAAACTAATGTTTTTGCGGATTATGTATGTTTAATAAGTATTTTCTTTTTAGGTAACATTTAAACAAAATTGAAAATTATCTCGAACTGGAATAGTAAAGTCACTCATATAGTAAAAATTTTATTTATAAATCGGTATGTACATTTGAAACTTTCCACTAATTGAATCACGAAACTAAAAAAATAAATAAATAGTATTTGCAAACGAATTTAATTCTTTTATCTGAACTACATTAGATAAAATACAGTTTATTTAGATTTTCATACTTATGTTAATGTTAAAAAAGTAGTTCTTATAATGAACTTATAAGAAAGATTAAATCTTATTGTCTCGAGATTTATTTTACTCTAAACATGATTTCATATATTTAAAATAAATAAATAGAAATTAGATTAATTTTTATAGTGTTGTTCGTGTTGTAGTTTAATATTTTACTATACATTTTTTTAAACTTTATACTTTGTTTTATATTTCTCTTCGTTGAAAAATGTGTCTTGTATGGTAAGGCAATTTAGTAACCAAAACTTTCATAATCAAAAAACAATTATCGTTTTAAAACTTACTGAAAGTAATATGTACGAAAGTAGTCGTTATCAGATTAAAATTATTATTAATGAATTTTAAGGCAAACTGATTTAATAACCAAAAACTTCATACCGTATTTAAATTCGCCGAAAGGATTTTATATCATAGTAGTACCACATTAATTTAGAATTATAATTATAAATAGTACGTTTTACGGCAAGCTGATTTAGTTACGCAAATATTTCACATCGTAGTTAAACTTACCAAAAATATTGCATACCACAGTAGTACCACATATTTTCAATTAAAATTATTGCTAGTACATTTTACGTCAAGCGTTTTTGATACCAAATAGTTCCATATTATCACTAAACTAGCCAAAAAGTTTCTATTTCACAGTAGGACAACATTATTTTCAATAAAAATTATTGGCTTTGTTGCTTGTGCAGTTTTCGGTAAGCCTGCTTAGTAATCAGAAAGTTCATGTCTTAGCTAAACTTGCCAAAAGGATTGTATGCCACAGTAGTAAAACATTATTTTCAATAAAAATTATTGGCTTTGTTGCTTGTACACTTTTCGGTAAGCCTACTTAGTAACCAAAAAGTTCATATCTTAACTTTCCAAAAGGATTGTATGCCACAGTAAAACATTTTCAATAAAAATTATTGGCTTTGTTGCTTGTACACTTTTTGGTAAGCTTATTTAGTAAACAAAAAGTTTATATCTTAGCTAAACTTGCAAAAGAATTCTAAGCCATAGTAGTGCAACATTATTTTCAATAAAAGATATTGACCTTGTTGCTTGTACACTTTTCGGTAAGCCTATTTAGTAAGCAAAAAGTTCATATCTTATCTAAACTTGCCAAAAGGATTTTATGCCATGCTAGTACAACATTATATTATTTTCACTTTAAATTATTACTAGAACATTTTATGGTAAATCTATTTAGTAACCGAAAAATTCATATCGTAGCTAATCTTGCCAAAGGTATTATATACTTCTGTAGTACCACATTATTTTCAATTAAAATAATTGTTGGCACATTTTGTATTCCTAGCTATGAGAGCCTTACTAATAGATGAATAAAATATAATTCCCCATTTTAATTATTTAAGTGGCTTGTATTAGATGCTTACCTGACGTGCTTATGCCGTTTCTCAAAAATTACAAGACAAATCATTTCGTCATCTTTTTATTTTATACCTTCCTCCTATTTTATGATGAATTTATCGCATCTGTAAATGAATTAAATGTTTATGTCTTTTAATCAAATTCTGCAAAAATGTACATGATTTTTATTTAAATTAAAATGAAGTAAGAGCTTTAATTCGTAGATCAAACGTACATTCGGAAAAATAAAGAAATAAATTTAGATTGAACGAATATTTAAATAAATAGATATTAAATTAATATTTAAGTAAATTGCTTTACTATTCCACCATTTCAAAAATATTTAGAGGAGTATGGGAAAAAATTGTAGATTCTGTTCATTCCATGTCATTATGTCTCTTCGGAGTTCATTTATGCAATTCTTCTTTTGGTACTCTTGAATTCAAAATTCTTGGAAAGAACAACTTGCATATATGCATGTGTAGTTTTAAGCACTAGATAAGTTTATCATTATAAGTTTAGTATCTAAGCAAAATTTACCCTGACATCATTTTGGCTTTTGTTTCATATTGTTTTGCATTAAAATATCTAAGTTTCATTTGGCATTCTGGTTATCAAAATTATGTGTTCAGTAGTTATTTAAGCTATTGTATTTATTTTGTTATTTTTATTTACATTGTTATTTGAATGTGGCAGAATTCATAGATCTACCCTGTAAGAATATATTTTCATGGAATGTACGGAACCAACTATTCTTTTTCTCCTCGGGGGGCTGTTGTCTATGTTCTGGCTACTTATAAATGTGTCTGACAGCCCTCTTGGGGAACTATTTTGAATGCTAAAAAGTGAGATCATAAGCAGAGATAATAAGAAAAAGCGGCAACTTGCAACAACTTCAGCTTGTGCTTTGCTTTATATCAAAGTTTAAAAAAAAAACGAAGGACTGGCTCTTTTTCTCTATATATGCATTATTGTAAAATGTGGCTCTCCATTCTCTGATGAAATTTAAAATATGGTAGATGCATTCAACATCAAATATTGATCTTACTGTTTTTGCAGTCAGAATAAAATAACCTCGCCTCCACGTTGGCGTTCCCTGGGCAACATTGCGATTAGAAAGAGGCATTATAAGGACCGATTCTTTCATCACAATGGCTAAGAGGTTAAATAGTAGTAGTAGTACTTTATTTATATTGCACTAGAGTTCTATAATGGGTCCGGTCTGGGGAACATCCCTGAGGATGATCCGAAGGTACGTAATCACAATTTTGATCCTCTGCAGAGTGTTGGGCTCCCACGCTTTGGTAGCTCTACGGTACAACAGCTTAACTAAGACCGATGCAACACACCCTCGGTTCTTTCGCAATTTGATCAAATTGGTCATCCTCCCTCTTATTGTCCGCAGCCAATGAAGCTTGACTTCAGTGATTTAAAGGGAACAATGCCTTACAACCGACCCACTGAGGGTAACAGGTTATAATAAAGTGGAAGTTTGATAAGTTCAGCTCAACATAAGCAAATCAATAAGTTTTTTGATCCAGCTATATTTATAGTAGAGTCACCGTTATTGCAGGGCAGTTCTCTCTTCGTATTTCTGCAATTGTAAAATTTGCAAATTCGCTCTGCTTTAATTGGGGGGGGGGGACTGTTGAACAGCATTAAATTGATTCAATGGCTCTTAAATTGTATTAAATCTGTTTAAACTTTCGCTAATGCTGAAGGTACTGTATATTTAAGTATTGGCGATCGTTTTTCTACGAGATTGATTTTAAAGTAAATACTTTCGGTTTATGAGGTATTATGAACAATATTCATATAATATGTAGTGTGATAAAATTTATAAACACCATTTATTTCAAATGGGCGAATAATTAAATTTTTAATGCCAATCACGTCAGTAAAAAGGCGGTTTCAATTTTTCGAATAGTTTTACCTCAGGCATTATAAAAGAAATAAGCCAACTTGAGCTCAGGGGATAGAGCGTTCCAATGTGGCGAACCGGGTTCGAATCCCAGTCGATACGAATTGCGCGTCCGGCTTGCACCGACCACAGTCCTGACGTGAAATATCCTCAGTGGTAGACGGATCATGAGTTAGAGTCCCGTTGGCGTCAGGCTAACCGTGGGAGGTTCTCGTGGTCTTCCTCTCCATGTAATGCAAATGTGAGTTAGCTCCATCAATTAGGAGTTCCCTTGACTTCTGGATTGGGTTCGAAATTACAAGTCTGCAGAATTGAACATCAACAGTCGTAAACCCAGAAAATTGGGTCGGTTGTTCAACGACTTTAAGCCAACTTTAAAAACAGATTTTGAAAATAATGTTATGGAGCCAAATATAATTCCTTACAGGTTTATTCGTTTTGAGGGGTCGTATAAAGATTATTGCCATCGTATCTATATTAATTTATCAGGTATATTACCATAATACCAGTAGTACCAATTACTAGAATTGCAATTAATTAAGTTCATGATAGTTGGGCGATTTCATTCACCTCCCCAGGAACTGACATGAGTAACACTAATCTAAGGAAAATATCGGCACTTAAGTGTTTCGGAGGCCAAAAAAACCAATTATCGCACTATTTATATTACCATCATACAGTGCCAAAAAAAGAGACCACCCTGAATAACTTTTGTTCTAATGATCAGATCTTCACGTTTTAGGACTCAATCTTAATGGTTCAAAGTGCCGATTACAAATAAGCTAATTAATGAGTGCTGTCAATATTTTAAGTTACGAAATCCGACAAAAACACGTACTTTCTCTGAATAAACATACCTGGGAAATATGGTCCCCATAGTTTGGTGAGGAAAGCCATTCAATGGACCTCATAATGTTAATCTTACGTTTTAGGCAATTCGTCATATCTCGAGAACTTTTTAAGCGAATTGAAAAATTCTGCAAGCAATTATAAAATTCGTTTATCCAAAGAAAATTCTATGCAAAAAAAAAAAAAAATACATTTCAATAATTATTTATTATTTTCTATAATTTTATTTAATAATAGTAAAAAAAATTTGAATTGTATGGTAAGGTATACAATTTTTAACATCATTTAAAAGTATGTAATTTTATATGGCACTATGCAAAATTTTGGTCAAATCAGTTGAGAAGTTCGTATATTTAAGATTCGATTTGTCAAGAATTATTCAACCGGTTTTGCTCAAATTTTGTATTTTGAGCCGCGATAGCTCAGGGGATAGAGCGTTCGCCTCCCAATGTGATAAACCTGGTTCGAATCCCAGTCGATACGAATTCCGCATCCGTCTTGCACCAACCACAGAGCTGACGTGAAATATCTTCAGTGGTAGGCGCATCATGGGTTAGAGGCCCCTGGTCGTCAGAATAACAGTGGGAGGTTCTCGTGGTCTTTCTCTCCATGCAACGCAAATGCGGGTTAGCTCCATTAAAAAATCCTCCACGAAAGCAAAATTTATCCCAATACTCGATCCAGAAGTTCCCTGGTCTTCTAGAGTGGGTTCAAGATTACAAGGCTACGGAATTGAACATTAATCGTTGTAAACCCAAAAAATTGGGTCGGCTGTTCAACGACGGTTATAAAACAAATTGCATTTTGCCATGTAAAAGCATGTGCCACTTTGAAGTTATTTAAAAGAGTGTATACCTTACAATTCAAAATGTTTTCAACGATTATGAAATAAAATAATTAAAAATAATAAATATTTATTCAAACTTATTTTTTGCTCACAGTTATTTTTAGATAAATAAATTTTTAATAGCGTGGAAAAATAGTGTGCATGTACAAATGTAAAATAACAGTCAACATGTTTCAAACGCTTCAAAAATAGGCGTCCATTTTCAAAACTTGAAAGAAACAAGAACCTTGAAAATGGAGCCTATTTTTGAAGCACTTGAATCATGTCGACTGTTATTTCATATTTGTATATTTTTGAAACGAATAAAGTTTTCAATCAAATAAAATCTTACAGCTTCAATTTTTTGAAATTATTTATTTAAACTTTTATTAGTTTAATTCGAAAAAAATCGGTTGAATATTGGTTGAATATTGAACCATAAAACGCTCATTTAAACCATAATGTGGTTTGAGGAGATTATCAAGTTGCACAACATTCGCAACTTGGAAAAGGTTTGAAATTGAACCATATTTTCTTTCAAACTGAACTATAGAATCTTGTAAAAATGTTAAGAAGGGCGATAATGTGGTTCAGATTGAAATCAGATTAAGGTTCCAAGCAAATGTTGAGGATTATATGGTTCAACAGGTTCCATTTGAGAAATTAAGAGCATTATTTAAAGAGCTGAATTAAAGTTATGTTATTAGAAATGTACTGAGACATTTCAAGTACTGTACAATATCATTAACAAGAAAAAATATTGCGATATGTGCACGACACCATTATCTGAATCTAATATAAAACCATGACAATTTAGATGCCGAATGCGCAATGTTAATAACTCATAAATTAATTAAGAAAACAATATTAAGGCTGACGGGAGGGGGAAAAATAGATGAAAGGTCAAGGGCTAACTTAAGGGTATAAGTCCCTTATTTATCTAAAAATAAAATGCAATTCGGTACTTTTCCATTTCTGTTTCCATTTCATTCCGGTGCAAGCGATAAAGTGGCCAATGAAAGCTCACCATGTTTTTGTAAATTCAAATTTTTATTTATTTATTAATGTCTGTTTAAAAAAGCAGTAAAGGAATGAAAAAAATAACTGAATTGACTTGCGCTGGTGAAATAGAAAAGTACCCGTGACATAGTACGAATTTTTAAACTGTTACTTTTAAAAAACTGTATCACTTTCTGAACTATATCACTGCCACACTTTTCAAATAATGCACTTAAAACTATTTATTATTTATTGATGTTTATATTTTCGACTATTTATTTTAATAGTTCTTTATGTATAGCTATATGTTATATTGAACTTTAACCCTGAAGTGCATGCCTAACCTAGAAGTTTAACCTAGTGCATGCAAATGCAATAATTACAAGGAGAAGTATTACTACCATGCATATTCTTCTTGTAAAGTGCACGTTACTGTAATATATTGGTATCATAATATTTTATTTTATAATAGTCGTTGAACAGCTGGCCCAATTTTTCGGGTTTTTTCAGCTACTAATCTTAAACTCCTTAGACTTGTAATTTTGAACCCTATCCAGAAGACAATGACATTCCTGGATTGAGTATTGGAAGAAAAATCTTCGTGGAGAACTATTTTTGATTGAACTAACCCGCATTTGCGTCACATGGAGAGGAAAACATGAAAAACCTCCACGGTTAGCCTGACGGCAAAGGGACTCTCACCCATGATCCGTCTACCACTAAGGATATTTTCCGTCAGCAGTGTGGTCGGTGCAAGCTGGATGCAGAATTCTTATCGACCAGCCATTGCATGGATTTGAAACTGGCTCACCTCGTTGGTAGGCGAACGCTCTATCCGTGAGCCATCACGGCTCAGGTATCATAAAATGTAATCAACTCAAATCATTCGTATAAATATATTCTAAGTCATTTTTATCTTTTTGATTAATTACTTACTTCTCTGTTTCGGGACCGTAAGAAACATATTACCACAGTTGGTGTTTTACGCCGACCCAAACCGAAACCACTCCAAAACAGCGATCCCACACCCCTACTTGAAATAGTCATACCTCGTTACCATAGTCACCGTCACAGGTCCAGACGAATGAATGGGGGAGTTTTTATTTTAGACAAACTATACTTCTTATTGCTTTACTTTACTTAGTGCGTATTTCGCCAGCTAATCGAAAGCTTTTGGCACACACCTATTGTTCAAAGATAATTCCATATAAAAAGTATTTTTTATAATTATTTATTTTTTTAATTATTTTTTTAAAATTATTTACTCTTATTTATATACAAAAATAAGTATTTACATGAATTTTAACATCTTCTTAAAAAAGTTAATTTTTAAAGACAAAATATAACATTTGAACGAAATCGGTCGTACAGTTCTAGATAAACAAAAATTTAAATATACGACTTTTTTTTAAAAAAATTTGATATCTCATAAAGAATTTGACTGATTTCATTAAAATTGAAGTAAATATTTGTATACCTTGCAATTCAAATATTTTTTCGACTGTTAATTAATAAAATAACAATAAATAATTATTAAAATAAATTTTTTACATGGTTATCTTTGAATCAGCGAATTTTATATGTGCTTGCAAACATTTTTAGATTCTCTTAAAAAATTCGGGAGATATCGGGAGATTTCGACGGCTCTCCTAACTTAATTATCGGGACCATATTTTCCAAATTGTAACTGCCTTCCTCCATACATTGAAGGCCATGAATCTGAATCTTATTTCATTTTATAACCGTCGTTGAGCAGCTGACCTAATTTTAAGGTTTACGACTACCAATGTCCAACTCCGTAGTCTTGTAATTTTGAACCTAATCCAGAAGACAAAGAAACTCCTGGATCAAGTATAGGGAGAAATTTGCCTTCGTGGAGGATTTTTTTGATAAAACGTATGTTAGGCATTACATGGAGAGGAAGACCACGAGAGCCTCCCACGGTTAGCCTAACTGCAAGGGGACTCTAACCCATGATCCGTCTACCACTGAGCATATTTTACGTCAGCATTGTGGTCGAACACGGTTCAGCTCATTGGAAGGCAAACGCTCTATCCCCTGAGCCATCACGGATCAGGAAGCCGAATCTGCCGGAAAAAAAGCCATGTTAATTCAGAGAAATGTTTCTTTTGTCCGATTTCATAACTTAAAAACTCCCCGTGTAGTAAAATGGTGACTGATGCACGTTAAATTTGTCGAGTCGCAAAGTGCTCCATCTTCCCATAACAAATCACTACCTCTGAGGGTACTGAATTGGAGATTGATCGTTCTCTGATTCAGGTCAAAATTCCGATCTGTGGATGAATGAATGGATGTGTGAAAGGGTTCGCCCTAAAAGCGGGTGTGACGTATGGGTGTGGCAGAAGTCTAATTCTTGCCCATAGATGGCGCCACTGGTAAACAAGAACAATTGCACCCCTCTGACTTAACAGGAATACGAAAACAACAACATAACTTAAAATATCGTCTGCACTAATTAATTAGCATATTTAAGGTTAGGCTCAGGAACCATAAAAGGGTGACTCTTATTACAGAAAATAAGATCATTAGATTAACCTTTATTATTTATATATATATATATATATATATATATATATATATATATATATATATATATATTTGCCACCATTAATGTGATTATTTTTTTCTTCATTTCAGACAAGAATTCTAAAAATATAAACTAAGGGCAGTTATTACAGAACATCATTTATATCACGATATATCACGAGAGTTAAATTTATTGAACCAAGAAATCAACAGAATTATTTTATTTTCAAATTTTAAAATGGTACTCGGAACTTTTCATGTACGTCGTTATCATTTTCAACTCCCTCATTCTAAATCAATAACAAGCATCGTTACTATTTTATATTACCTGGAAAATAATTATTATTGAAATTATTTATGATGTAATTATCAGTGACTGGTTGCATTTTACTAAGAATCAATTCTGATTTACTTTGATATGGATTTAATTTCGAGCGTGAGTTAAAATAAATAAATAAACAAATCATATCGATCGGAACACGGAGTTCCAAAATTGATGCCAATTCAACTCTCGTGTAATTACCCGTAAATATTACATGAGTTATTAATAAGGCCATTGCAATCTTAAAAAAATTAATTAAAAGAAGGGGGAACACCCAGAATAACATATGATTTAATGATCGGATTTTCAGTCTCATTGACTTATCGGAAATATGCTAATTAGTTTGCGCTGCTGATATTTTAAGTTAATAAATCTGAGACAAAAAGGTATTTTCGCTAAATAAATATAACTTTCGTCGATGAATTCGAATTTTGGACCCGCAAAAAATGCAAAATAAGAACACTGATTACGGAATTTGAAGAAAATCGGTCGAATGGTTCTTGAGAAATCGAATTTTAAATATACGATTTTTTTTATATTTTATAACTCTGACGCTATTCAGCCGATTTCCCTCAAATTGTCTATTTTGCAGTCAAAAATTAGATTCTTTAAAATAAAATAAAAATTTGTGTTCATTATAATTGAAAATTTTTTGACTATTATTAAATAAAATAATAAAAAATAATTACTAAAAATTATTTTTTGAATGGAATTTTCGTTGGTTAGATATTTAGTTTGGTAGATATCCGAGGTTGTATTCACGAACCAGGCAGGCTTGACTCAGCCGTTTATTCCATCAGCGGGTCTATAAAATGAATACCAATCAAGCTTGCAGATTAAATACAGATAAGAATGGAGGTTTCGCGTTCGGCTGATCATCCAACCAAAACGCCTGCTCCCCCCAGAGCCCAAGGTCAAGAGAACAGGGCTTTGGCCCTCATGAGCTGTCATGCCACTGAGTTTAATTTAAACAAAAAAAAAGTATAAATGAAAATGTGTGAAAAATTTCTTTGATGCGCTTAAAAAGTTCTCGAACAATATTGAAATACGCAAAAAATGAAACTGACATTGAAGAGTCCAAACTTTCCACCGCTGTCCTGAGCAATATTTTTCAGATTGAGGCTAGCTCCCCCCCCCCCATATTTTAAGGATCAGAAATCCGAGTCTATTAAAAAATGGAAGTTTTTTTGAGTGCTCCTCACACTATTGTATTAATATATTTAGCTTTGGCTTTATTGATACAATATCAGAAAGCACTCTGTTTTGCGGATATAATCGTGTGGGCTGAAGAAAAGATTATATCTTTTTTTCCGGCTTTTTAATTTACATTTCTTTTTTTTTTTTTTTTTTTTTTTAATAAACTGGTGTTTGTTATTTTTTTACTTATTATTCCCCCCCCTTTTTTTTTCATATGTCTATTATTTTTCTTTGTTTCATTTTGAACTTACTTATATATATATATATATATATATATATATATATATATATATATATATATATATATATATATATATATATATATATATATATATATATATATATATATATATATATCCGTCGTTGAACAGCCGAGGTTTACGGTTTACGACTAAAATTTTGGGTTTACGACTACTAATGTTCAACTCCGTAGCCTTGACATTTTGAACCTATCCAGAAGACACGGAAACTCCTGGGCCAGTACCCCCAGAGGTATTGACTTGTTATGGTAACATGGAGGACTTTGCGACTCGACAGATTTAACGTGCATCATGTCACCATTTACTACACGGAAAGTCTTCGGCGGGCGGGAATCGAACCCACGAACTCTTGGACCAGGCTATCCCGGCCTTAAGTCTTAATTCGCGAAAATCCTATCATTATATCAAAGGTTACTCAATGTTCCGTTTATTTATTTATTTTCATTATAATTATTTTTTTTGTACACACCATGCATAACATCTACACTTAAAAAAAATCATTTATATCAATAAGTGAAATTGTAGACAGCACGAGGTGGGAAAAAAATCAAAGAAAAATTTGAACTGAATAAAAATTTATTCATTTGATATCAGGAAAAATGAGAGGGTATTGTGAATGATGTCATTTGATATCGTAGGGCAGTGTTTCCCAAACATATGACTTTTGTGTACCCTTTCTAAATTTTTCGTAACTCTACGTACCACTAATAAAAAAATTAATGTATTTTTACTATAAAAAATTGCACAAATAAAAATCACAACTGGCTGTTGACAACACTAATTAATAACTGTTAACTCTTCAAAAAATAGCCAATACATAATCGTAAATATTCATGGCTAGCTTTGTTTTTAAAAAAATTTTTTTTGAAATTTTTGTTTGTTGCAAGATATTCCGCATCAGAACGTGGTCCCCCGCTAAACTGTTCCCGTACCCCTGGTGGTACACGTACCACACTTTGGAAAACACTGCCGCAGGGGATCTCATAACTGCTCTAAAAAGGATAAAACGAATACTTGATTTTTCTAAAGAGTTTTTGTATTTGTTTCGTCTTTACTTAGTTGTTAAGGTCAAAAACGTTTACAACAACGATGAACAATATTAAAAAAATGTTTTTTTTTTTCTTCTCTTCACCGTTTATAAAGCGAGCGAAAGATCGCGGTCGTTAACCTTGAATTGTACATCCTCAATTGATGAAACGAAGATATTTATTCACTTGTTTCGATCATTCCGCATTAAATAGTTTTGCTTTGTTTTTTACCTCTAAGAATATTAATATCATTTTTATTTTTAACAAGTGAATAAAGATTATAGGCCAAATATTTTGACGACTATTATTCCTAATTGTCTCCAACACGAACATTGGTCACCATAACTGACAAGGGCAGAATTTTAATATCACAATGAGTGTCGATTTTTAACACTATATCGCGATATTTTTCAATTTAACTAAATCATAACATTTTAACATTGGTCAACATTTTTGAATTTTCGTTTCCCTATTAAAATTTATCAACACTCACGATAATATCATCATCAATAATTACAATTACGTATTCGTTATATTATCTTTTCCATTTGTGTTACCTTAAATGATCGTGATATTATCGCAATCGGTAATTAGAGTTATATAAATAATGATCGTGATGTTTAATCTGATGGTGGCGATATTGTCATATTTATGCACCTATGTGTATTATCGGTAGTATATCGCTAGTATAGTGTATTGTCGGTAGTCTGGTGTAAACCAGAATCTGGTGTTGTTCTTATATGTTGGCTTTATAGTTCTTATAACCCCGATAAGTACCACGAATTATAATTATTATTCTTTATTCAAACTATTTATTATTATTTGCGAATAATACTATCGGAATTATTTTTATTGATGACTGATCTGTGAATATTTAATTATTTGCACTTTAAATCCTTATTTGCACATCAGTTCCATCATAAAGTCACTTTGAAAAATAAATTGCACTACGGGGGGGGGGGGGCTGATTAGATATTACGTGAGAACTTCTTTTAACATCTTGTTAGATATCTTACGTATTATCATATTACGTATACGTATTACGTGTACTGATATCAAATTAAAATTTATCAATTCAACTGAAATTTTATTATTTTATGTTTATTAGAATTTTATTTAAACCAATAACGTCCGAATTTTTATAATGCTGGGATGTGAAAAGCGTTATCATAAAAAAGTGGTAATTTCTTAATGTTAAAATCGAGTATTCCCGTGTGTTAGTTACCACCATTAAACTTTTTTTATAACCGTCGTTGAACAGCCGAACCAATTTTTGGGCTTACGACTATTTAATGTTCAACTCCGTAGCCTTGTAATTTTGAACCTAATCCAGAAGACAAGGGAACTCCTGGATTTAAGAATGGAATAATTATGCTACTAACTTTTATGTTTTTTGGAAAAAAAGAACAGATTTTCTTGTTGATCGACTGTAACATATGAAAACCAAAGTTTTAATTAAATGTAATATTTGCAGTAGATTTTTGTGATGTTTTAACAAAGTTTTTAAATATTTTAATGACGGTTGCAAACTTGCTGAAAAAAAAACTTTTTGTTATGAAATAAAACTGATATTGATGCAAAAAAATAAATTTCTAATATTAAATATAGGCTACTATAAAAATGTTTACTATCTTTGTTTTATTAAAAAAAAAAAACAGTTACTTCTTATTAGTCATCAGGCATGTTTAAAAATACATATTTCTTCAAAGTATTTCAGGTAATAATATACCATAGATAAAACTTTTCTACTACAGATTCCATTTTTGGATATCACGTGAACAACACGTGCTCTTAACCATGAAAGCATCTAGGTTGAATCGATAGAAAAAGAATCTGCGCAGGATGATGCGCAATCCTTCAAAATTTACATTGCTCTAGGGATGAGAACTAGATAACCTATTCCACACACAAAAAAAAAAGTTATGTCCAGTATGGATGAAAACACTTTTTTCAGATAAATTATACATCTACAATTCAAAAAACCCATATATATAGCTGCCTAAAATTTAAAAATTGAAGTCAGCAGTTAATCGTGTAAGAAATTTTTTAAAGCTAGTTTAAGATATTTTAAACATTACAAAAAATATTTCAATAATGATAGGCATAGCCAAAAATTATTTTGCGTTTCATTCTTTATTTTTGTTCTAAAGCAAAAGTTTAAACTTGTAAAAAACAGTTCCAAAAGAATGCAACGATTATAAAATTGTGAGATTAAAAAAAAGAAAATAAAGAAATCGCTTGCCAGAATAAAACAGAATTTCTTTTATAACTTCAAGATGTTGAGAAAAATACTATTAAAATACTCATTAAAATAAAATTGTTAAGTTGTGCAACTGAAGGTATTGAGCTGATATATTGCAAGGAAAATTCGATAAATTTGGAAAAATTGAAAAGATAGTTGCATTTGTTTCAAATTTTTGACACGAAAAAAAGCAATATATTCGAGTGAAAATTTGGATATGAAATCATGCGGAAACGTTTATGAATGACCGGGCAGACTATTTGATTAAATGTCCAGGAAAAAGAAATTTAATCACTGCATGGGGTAAAGAATAAAAAGCAATTTAATTTATAAAAAAATTGTTGGAAAGATATTAATAAAAATTTAATCCGCGTAGTAAATTAGATTCATTTTTATGCAGCGTGCAAAGCATATTGAAATTTTTAAGTTCTTAAAACTTCCCAAGAAATTTTATTTCTTTCTTTCTTCATGAAATATTCCTCCTAAGCCTAATTTTTAAAAATGGCAAAAATGTTTATTTACGCTAAAAATAATAGTAATTCAGAGCCACCAACTTCTTTATACTGTAAAATATTCTTTGAAGTGTGTTAGAGAATTTAATTCTAAAAATTTCTTAATTTTGTTTAAGGAGTCTAGAGGATTTTCTTTATAGAACTTTAGATTTTTTGAAGAGAAAATTTTATGAACTGCTTTATTCTGAGTATTGTGACAGCAAATATAAAATGATACTAAAAAAAACTTCTTATGTTACAGTACAAATATTGAAATCTACACATTACGCACTACACAAAGTAACTCACACATTTTCTAAACTGCAATCGTCTACAAACTCAACCATTTTGTTTAAAGTTACTTAAACTAAGTTATATGTTTAGTTTTTCTCAATTTTGCTTTTACATGATTATTTGAATTTCAATAAACTCGTTAAGTTAAAACTTTATTACTGTTTTGAGTATAGCATGTTCCTTAACTTCATACTATCATCAGCATATTGGTTATCATATTATTTATTTATTTTGGTCAAAAAAAATTTAAAAAAAAAGAAAACTTTTTTTTTTGGCTTAAATTTTTTTTTATGTCTCATTTTCTTTAAGCTATTATATGGTTTTAAAAATGCATAACTAACCAATTAAACGTTGTTTTAAATCTTAACATATATTGGTATGATGTTTAAGTACGTATCAAAGAATTTTTGTTCCTTTAAAAACTTCAGCTTTAGAAGAAATTAAATTAATTTTTACAACTGTCTCATAAAAATGTTTACATTCGAATAATATCTATATTAATATCTATATCCTGTTAAAAATTCCGAATTCGAAGTTAAATTTGAGAAAAGTTACGGAAAATCGAAAAAAAAATTTTACTGTGTGGATTTCGTACAAATTTTGTATTTTGTCATTTAAAACTACATATTTTAAACGACAAAGGGTCTAATCTTTCAACTGCTCCCTGACCAAACTGTTGGGACCATATTTTACAGATTGCATTCTCTCCGCACATTTTGAGGGCCAACAATCAAAGACATCGAAAAGAAGGTACGTTCGTTTTCAGAGAAAATATGTTTTTATGCCTGATTCCGTTATTTAAAATATCCTCCGCCCAAATAAAGCATATTAATAGTTAGGCTTAATTAAGATAAGAGCCGCAAACTCTTAAGATTGAATTTTTGTACGTGAAAATCCAATGATTACATTAAAAGTTATTCAAGGTATTTTTATTTTACCCACTGTACACTAATGCTTTTTTGATGAAATCAAAACCATTTACACCACATGATTTCAAAAACGTTTAAAAAGTTTACAAAGCGTATGAGCGTTGTGAGTGTCTGAATTATTTAAATTATTTTTGAGTAGTGAAAGGCAATCTAATTTTTTTAAAAATTCAAAAGCTGAATATATTTAAACACAAATTTTTCAAGCAGTGGAAAAATGTTTTTCACAAAATGGAACAAGTTTGGCATCTATGGTAATTGTTTAAGGGTTTAATTAGTTAAGAGCAGGATTTAATTTTAGAAAGTCATTAGTCGTTGAATGAACGCCAGTTAGCACCCCCCCCCCTCCCTCTGCACGCCATTGCATACAATTTGTTAGTTTATTGGATGGGGTTTAAACCAGAGTGCCTGTATTGAGGCACTCTAGTTTAAACAAGATTCTCATGGGTCTCTCTGCTTTTAAAAAGGGAAATGTTGATATTTTAATACATTTGTTGTGATCATCACTGCATTTAAGAAGATTGCATATAAATGGCTTATCATTTCGCGTGAGAGAATTTAAAGTAAGTGTAAAGTTACGCTAAAGATGGATGTTAGAACAATATGCGATACTTTTCAGTGGCAGAAAGTGATTGCATCATTCTTTTACACGTCACGCGTATTGTAAATCTTCTATTACTTCTAATTATATTTTTCTACAACGGCAGCAGTAATGCATTCATTAAAGATCACGCTAATGAACCTGCAAGGTAAAGGCAACACCTCCTAGAAGTATGAAGGCCTCAGCACGGATCAATTTAGTAGTCCGATGTGACGAAGTTAACTGCGCAGTTGATGAAAAATAAGAAAGATGTCATTACGTTCGGGGTACTAAGCTGCGCAGTGGTTGAAAATACGACATATGTCATTACGTTTGGACTACTAAAGGATATTTATGGTAACCCGTGCAGAGGCCTACTCTTTTCTAGGAGGTGTTGGTAAAGGTCGGGATAAGGATTGAGATTGAACAGCAACTAATGACCGAAAATGCCACACGTAATTCACTGGGGGACGTCACTCTATTGTGAACTGGCTCTAGTGTGTACTGCTAGAAACATTGGTGCCCAATTGGTATTAATGCAATTTTTTTGTTAATTTAACGTCTTTTAATGATTAATGTCGAAACCGGCATTCAATTAGATCCTGAAATGGCTAGCTAATTCTTTCGTATCCTTTGTTTATTATATGTTTATATTAACTATTATAATAAGGCCCGGTATAGCCTGGTCGGTAGGGCGCTGGGCCCATGTCCGAGAGTTCAAACCCCGCCGGCCGAAGACTCCCCGTATAGTAAATGGTGACTGATGCACGTTAAATCTGTCGAGTAGCAAAGTCCTCCTTATCCCCATAACAAATCAATACCTCTGGGATTACTGGATTGAAGATTGATCGTTCTCTGATTCAGGTCAAAACTACGATCTGTGGATGAATGAATGAATGGGTCAGCCCTATAAACGGGTGTGACGTATGGGTGTGGAAGAAGTCGAATTCTTGGCCATAGATCGCACCCCTCTGCCTTAACAGACATACGAGAGAAAGAGAGAGAGAGAGAAGTATTATAATAAAATATTGTTATTATGAACTCAAACCAACTCTTAAATAATAAGATGCACAGATTCTAAAATTATGTATGAAATTAAAATAATTTGAACATTTGAATTTTTTAAAGATAAATAGGTATGAAATTAATTAATATAATATAATATAATAAATTTCTGTTACTGTATTAAATCAAATTTATTTAAATTAAAGTTGCTTAAATTCTATTCTTATTATACTTCTCATCTCGAAATAAGTGTATTAGTCATTTTTAGATTCTTCCATTTTGTTTAGTTTCTACCTGACAAAAAGCCAACTCTGCTGGAATTTACGAACATTTCATCGTAAATCCACATAGTTTTAAAGTTATTTTTACAGATATTTATATGACTTTCTGAAATTTCGATATTGTTAATAAGATATTATTATGGCAAGTGAATTTCGAATCGCGCATATGAATAATGTAACTTTTAAAATTACGCTTTAAATTTGCGACGAATTCAAATGAGAATTCACGTGCGAATTTATGAATTCACATTGTTTTTTGAGTCACTTTTTCGGCAATTATGCCAATGGATTTCTAAGTAATTTTAAAAATCCTAATATTTTTAAAGTTTAACTATTACGGGAATTACAATAATTGAATATCTAATCGCGATATTGCTGTTAATTTACGTCGCACTAGAGCTGCACAATGGGCTATTGGCGACGGTCGGGGAAACATCCCGGAGGATGATCCGAAGACATGCCATCACAATTTTGATCCTCTGCGGACGGGATGGCACCCCCGCTTCGGTAGCCCGACGACCTGCGCGCGAAGTCGAGCACTTTACGGTAGCACAGTTTAACGAGGACCAATACCGCACGCCCTCGGTCCCTACGCAGACTGATCCAAGTGGTCACCCACCCGCACACTGACCGTAGCCAGTGATGCTTGACTTCGGTGATCTGCTGGGATCGCGATATTGAATAAACACTTTTCGAGTTTCGACTACGATAGTTCGATTTTGCATTGATTTCAGTTAAATCCATGTGGTTTTCGATCGCAGTTCCGCAGTTATTGCTATAAATTTCTACTTAATTTTTCTTAAATTCCTATTTTTTTAAGTGCGATATTATTGCAAATCGCGGAATCAGAAATTTGAGGAATCGACAGCACGAAGAAAAGGTACAAAACTATTTTTTTTTTTCCTCCGATGATTGTTGAAAAAAACGGACGAGACCGGAAAAAAAATATCATTCGAGCTTTATTCTTAGATCGATGCTTTTTTTCTTCTAACAGAAACATTCAAATATGATAAAAAATGCCAGATCGTCACTTAAAAGCTAAAAATATAGTCGTCTTTCAAAATCTTTGGTCGCCTATGGTGATCAGGTGATCTTTTTTCACCAGCCCTGATCATAAGAATACATTTCAAACTAATAATACTTCATTGAAAGTTGTCCACAGTAATACACAACACGTGCGTGATCCTTATTGAAAAACAAGGTAAATTAAACAATCTCAAAATTAATTTCAGTACTTTTATGATAAATACTTTTTGGAATCACAAAATAAATTTTGTTACCTTCATACCTTATGCTAGGGTAAATTTGCTTCAAATTCATTTAGGATAAATTCTCAAAATATTTCACCTTTAAAATGGATTTTTTCGCAGTATTTTTACTTTAAAAATGGGCTCTTCCCACGATAACCTCTTCAATCCGAAATTTAAAACCTAAAATTTTTAAAAAATATGGTTTTCGAAATTTTTTCCCAGAAATTTTTATTTTTATTTTTACGTGTTTAGAACGTTAAGATCCCGGTATTAAGAACCCCATTTTGCGTTAATTAAAATGCGTAAATTTTTAGCAACTTCATTAAAAAACAGGACTATTCGTAAAGAAACGTTTGAACAGACCATGGTTTTTGTGATATTTCTTTACTTCACAAAACTTTAAAAATTCATAAAATTATAAGTAAATTTCTCACAATTTCATGAAACGGGACTGTTACAAAAAGTTTTGTCCTGAGTATGTAAAAGGTTTTGTGACGTAACATCCTTTACACTTTTAATTTTATCTTTGAAATTAAAAACGCATCTCACTTGAAGTGTTACTCAATTTTGAAATTTAGTGAAAAATAAATGTATGAGAAAAACATTTTTGAAGTTTTCTGTGATGAGCTTCGCAAAAATTCAAAAATTGGATACTTGGAAATTTTTCCTGCTCATAAGCTTAAGTTTACATAATTTTAAGATGTTTACACACTTTATTTTTTTTTAAAAAAAAAGACGAAAAAAAATTATTTTCCTAATCTCAGAATGATGGTCTAACTATATCTTTTGTAAAAAAAAAAATAAATAAAAAAAACAACATCATTCTAAAAATTTGGTTATTTGTTTAAAGGGGTGGGAAAAATCCTATTATCACATTACCTATGTTAGGTACTTATACTATTATAATAGGTACCTATTACCAGAACGGTAATTATTTATTAAACTTTACTGGTTTGAAAAGAATTTCGCGATTTTTTTTCTCTCGATTGCCTCTAACAGATGTGTACCAAGAAATGTTATCTAAAAAAGTGTGATAGTTGTAAAAGCTTTTTGCAGGATACCAAACTAATATTTTAGAATAAATATAAACATAACTTTTGAAAATATTTTCCTATAAAATGAATGAAGTATAATTGAAAATATAAAATTTGAAAATATAAAAAGAATAGAAGGAAAAAATTAAGCTAATGTTTTCTAAGCTTAAAAATTGAGCACTTTTTAAACACAAATTTTTATAAATCCAATGTGGATAGAATGTTCTCACAACGATATCATGTTCTTCTCTACTTTTCCCTCCTGATATTTTCCATAAGATTTATGAAGTTTGAAATATTCTGACTTATTTAATCCCGTTTATAACAATAATTACGCCTATAAAAATATTTGTAAGATACTAATATTTAACATCATAAGAATAAAATGGTAAAAATAAAGTTATTTGATTGCAATAAAAAGTATAATCGAAAGAAATTGAAAAAATTAGTTGATATTAATTTGGAAATTAACAAACAGTTTTTAAGTATAAGGTAAATTGGGGGTATTAGATAAAACAATATAATATTAATTCTCAAAATTGAGTTGAAATTGACTGAAATGTGATTGCATGATATGATGGTAACAAAAAATTATTTTTATCAAAAAGCGCTTGAAAAATAATTTAAAAGTTCCTGTAAAAGTAATCCAAGGTCATGATATGTGACATTTAACCAAAGGCAATTTAAATCGAAACCCAAACTAAACTTACGGTTACAAACTGTGAGATGCTGTAGTCATTCAAATTATTTTCATTTTTTCAATTTCGAAGAATATTTCGCCTAAATAATTGGGTATAATATAGCCTACGTCACAGGTTGTGTTGTTCCTACTAAATTTAACCCATGAACGGCATTTTCTGCGAGCCTAACTTCAAGCCACAAATAAACAAACGAAGTGTTCGATCGTTTAAATAGCTGCTCGCCAGATTTTATTGCATTATAAAGAAAAGTTATTGAAACTAAATACAACTAAATAAACAACAACAACTAAAACAAATAACAACAACTACTAATAACAATAACTAAATAAACAACAACTAAATTCCATTCGTTTAGCATTGCGTCATATGTTGTTCCTACTAAATCGAAGTAGTTGTGTTTTTTTCATATTATACCCAATTACACTATATATGTTTTTTACAACTATTCGCGATCGCAACACTCGAATACGCCATCTGGGGAGAGACCGGTTTCATGCTTTTAGCCCTTCTCCCTTCCCTCTCCTCCTCTTTTCAGTTGTATAGGAATGTACTACGATATTTTCCCCTTTCTTAATATTTTTCCTTTTTATTTAATAAGAATATTTTTTAAAATTTCCATAATACTTTTCTTTAGAACTATGTTTAATGTAGTTTTCAGTTCCATATAGTTTTTCAAGTTAAAAGATTTCAATCTATATGAAAATCAAGAGAGAAACTAACGTACTTCCTTCCTCTATGACTTTCCACACGCTAATGGGGAAAGCATGTGAAGTGTTGCCATAGGAAAAGAGTTCTGCTCTACGCCACCTGCAGCCCATTTCGATCGCCAATAGAAAGCAATCATAATGCTTACATTACTTTTAAAAGAGAAGAAAAATTAACTAAAATTACTTCTATTTAGAAAATAAGACATGGCAACACTTTCAAAATGTCATTCTGAGGTCATGTTTTGCATTTTATCGTCTGCTAAATGTTTTGACAGATTCAAACAAATCTCCAATTGTCATTTTAGGCATATGTAAGGAAAGGCGTAAATTAAATGTCTGTTTTAACTTCTCGACCTTCAGATATATTTGCTACTAGCAATAGAAGAAAGCAATGGCAGACAGAAATGCACAAACAGCAGAGTTTTTCTTTGGATCTTCCACAAAATATCTATGACAATAACAAACTCTCGCGTGCTTTAGACAGTCTATGTTTCGAACAGCCCTTAAGATGTCGGGATGAAGATCGAGTATTTTTATATTTACCGAGAAATCTTTCATATTGTGAAGTATGTTCAGATGTTATTCGTGATCACGTTCAAAAAAAGGTACGATTATTAAGTAATCGGCTGTGCCAGTATGATGATGTACCTCCTACACCGGTTGAAAATCGACCCATCTTTAGTGAGTATTCTAAATCGATCATTCAATCTTTCAAAAAAATTCATTATATAAAGCTAATTTTTTAATTCATAATTTTCTGTGGGTTCATTGAGTGATTGAATACCTTAATACTTCCAAAATTTTGTAACTGCAGTTTTCGAATTTTCTTTGTGAAAAGCCGATGCAAATTATTACAAATAATATTCTTAAGAATTTGCATGTTATATTTTGAAAATCGTAAATATTTTAAAAGTGTTATTTGTGAAAAGAAATTATGATTTTTCTCTGTTTCTATGGCTATATAACTCTAAAATATGTAAACAAGAATTGTTCTTGTTTTTCAGTAACAAAAACAAGACTAGAATTTACCAAGAAAGTCTCATGAGTCTCATTTAATATTCAGAATAAAAATTTAAATTAAAGGGAAATTATTCATAATGGTTATGTGTTTTACAAGGTCTCTTAAAATGTTTGGGGTTTAATTCTCATTAATTTTCCTAGAAAACAAAGATATTATAACTTCTTTGTAAAATATATCACAAGAAGTTATTCTAGTGATACAAATAAAAGAGTTATCTTTGATTGAAGAGTTATCTTAAAATCCGGTGATAATTGACCAAATCTAAAAATTCTCTTAATTTTCAACCCTAGTATATTTACTAATAACAATATAAATAGAAACTATCCAAAATCAGTTTGAAGATGTAGCATAAAAACAATATAACAAAACCTGAATCAAATCTGAGAAAGTGCTAAGCAGCACAAGCCTCAAACAAATACGATTTTACTAAACGGTTATTCACAGAAAAGCTCCCACATGAATGCATGCACAGTGTTCCATGAAGAAGTCCTTATTGCATATATATTTCTTTTATTCTATTTCAATTTAAATATAATTTCTCCAATTTTTTATTTGGACATAATTTACTAATTTCTCTTTTAATAATGAAACAAATCTAAAACAAATAAGATTTTACTGAACGGTTATTCACAGAAATGCTCGCACATGAATGCATGCACAGTGTTCCATGAAGAAGTCCTATATTGCGTATATATTTCTTTTATTCTATTTCAATTTAAATATAATTTCTCTAATTTTTTTTTATCTGGGTATAATTTACTAATTTATCTTTTAATTACATTTAATAGGTGTTGGAGAAGAAGAATCCGAAGAAAGCCAAAAGGAAAACTCTTGCTCTACATGTCTTTCCCCTTCCTCAGAAGAGGAGATCAAAAACTCTCTCAATCATTTTATGAAAAAGCCTATCCTAAAAAAAGGCAAAAGAGCTATTTCATTCCCTGCTCCACGTAGGGAGGGTAAGAAAGTCGTGAGATTCGCCGATGCACTGGGACTAGAGCTCGAATCAATAAGATTTCTAGTTCAGAAAGATTTGCCAAAAATAGTACCATCTGGGACGCAATTCGACAAAAAAACAAAATTGCTTTCAGGGATGAGAAAAATCCAGCTTGTCCCAGCCTTTCTTCCACCATCTCTTAGCGTATCATTTATGGGACGATTACAGAAACTGAAAGTTTCGCTGCACAGTGTCAGTACTGCCGACAGCACTGTCTATGGTATTATAAGTGTGATTAATATGACGTTCCACAAAACCGTATATGTCAGGTATACAGCCAATGATTGGTTGAGCCATCACGATGAGCTTGCAGCATATCTGGAGGGATCTAGTGCAGAAGATACTGACAAATTTTCTTTCACTTTATTTTGTAATCCCTCTGATTTAAACACTTTGGGACACTCTCTCTTTTTCGCTGTTTGCTATGAAACGGCTGAAGGTGAAACATATTGGGACAATAATGATGGTAAAAACTATTGTATCAAATGTGAAGCTAGAGAAATCCCAAAGGTTGGCAGTCACAGCTGGGTTCATTTTCTTTAAATCAAATCTAATGGAGATTTTGAACAATCAATTGTATACTAGTAGAATTTTATATTTAACATCTATCTTATAGATTAGTTCGATAATTTTTGCTTCATGTTTTATTTTTCAATTAATATTTAAGTATAGGAAACATTGAGTTCATATTCCATATGAGAAATAATTTTGTAATTAATTGAAAAACTTAAGAATTTTTGAAAAAAAAATGTAAAATTTTTCGGTAAAAATTTTAAGTCTTTTTTTAATATAACTTTGTTTTATTTTGTCTAGTTTTCAAATTTCAATTGATAAAGAAACTAAACAACAAGACTTTGATTGTTTTTGGAGTGGAGGAAGGTTCCATGTGCATTTAGTAACAGACGACAAATTAACTTGTAATTAACCTGTCTTTGGGTTGCAAATTAAAATGCAACGAGTAAATGTCAAGTATTAAGAGTTTCAATAAATATTATGGATCTATAAATCTTTATAGAAACTTGCAGATATATAAGAATAATGGTATAGTAATAATCTTCATGTTCAATTCTCAACATGTACACTTTAAAGCTAACTCAATCAAAATCATTAAAATGTTTCTTCATCCACTTAGCTCCAATTAGGTTTTGCATTTAACATATTTTATAAAACTATGACTGTAAATTATTTTTGTCATCACAAAAAATGTTTGAGTAGGACTTGTTTTTTTTTTTAAATATCAATTTGAAGTAAAAAAAAAAAAAAGAACAAATATTTGAGCAAGTGTATCCGTGAATTCATTTTTTATTTTTAAAGTCCGAAACTAGAGTAGATATGAAAATTTTGAATACATAGATCCCTAGAACCACAGCATGTTCTTAAATATCTAGAACAGTGATTCTCAACCACTGTGCCGCGGCACTTTTGTGTGCCGCCAAATTCTTAAAATGTGCCGCCAAATATTAGAAATGATACATTAAAAATTATAATGCTTTTTTTTTATTACGAGTAAAGTTTAAATTTAAGAAAAGTGTATATATAATACTATTATATATATACTTTTTTATGATTTTTCCACGCCTTAACTACGTGTACATCTTTGTCGGCGACTGTCTTGTCTCTGACAATCTTAAAATAAGAAGGAAGAGTTTAAATTGTCTTTGACAAAAAATTTTGAAATAAGTAGAAAACTTAATGACTATTAAAATTATTAAATAACAAAAGCAAGCAAGCTGAGTATTAACTTTCAAACGGAAATAAAAGCTAAACATTAAAGTAAGCTATGCAATTTATAATTCTAAAAACAAATTAACAAAGGATAACTAACAAAAAATAAGCCAACAATTAATAATTAGCAATAAAACTAATTAACAAGAAATCACAAAAAAATTATAATTAATGTAAAAAACTAACAGTTAAAAACAATAGAAAACAAGATAACAATTAATAATTAGCAATAAAACTAATTAACAAGAAATAGCAAAAAAAAAAATAATTAATGTAAAAAACTAACAGTTAATAAGAATAGAAAACAAGCTAACAATTAATAACTAGCAAAAGAAATAAAAAACTGTTGCTAACTAATAAAAAATTAGTCGAAAGAAATAATTAATTCCTTAATAAACGTGCTTTTGTAGTACATATTATTTTATTTCACATTCAAAATTATTATTACAAACTACTTAACACAGTGTATTATAGGTAAGTAAACAACTTTTAAACTAATTTTTTTCATTGTGTGCCGTCAAATTTCGAAATCGTTAAAAGTGTGCCGCCGCAAAAAAAAGGTTGAGAATCACTGATCTAGAAAATGAAACATTGGAAATATTTCTGTATTGGTACCTATGCGAAAATAACCACGATGTTTTGGAGACTTCTGGGTCAGAAAAAAAAAAATCTTGGAAGTTGGATCTCTTTGGCGCCTTAGCAATTGTAGTTGGCATGAAGAGGTATCAATGTGGAAACATTCCCTTAATGTTTTTAAGTATCACATAAAATGTTTTTCCACCCAATCCTTTAATTGAGGCAGGCATTCAGAATATAAATAGCTAGATTCCAATCAAGCTCAAATTTTTAGAAAAACAAAAGTTTGTTTTTACTTGTTTGACGATGGAATCGGGGAGTTATAGCAAGTCCAATCCATTTTGCACTTCAATATATTAAATACAGATGGCAGGACTGCATATCTGATCATTTATCTGATTGAGATTTGCTGTTTTATATTGTAAGTGCCTTGATTGCTTCAACAAGAATGATGAAGATTCAAGTTTATTAACAATGCATCTGATTTTTATCAAATAATTATAGTCTTTTGGTAGTGTATCTATTGTTTTGTGCAATTATTTATTATTTAAGGAGAAAAATTTGGAGTTGTATATTTTGTTGCAAATTTAGTTTCTAGAATAGTGATTTTGTTTCATAAGTTTATTTGTTAAGTTTAAACTATCTTTAAATATTTAGTAGTGTTGCAATCATTATTTTTATATGTTTTTAAGTTAACTTTATCTACACATATGTATATTTGTTATATAAATATACAGAAGAAGGGTGTATTTTATGGTGGCGAGATGAAGCTAGACTTCAAGTTGCTTCAGCACCCATTCAAATTGTGATCAACATTTATAATAGAATGTTATTTTCACTATTTCTGATAAATTCCATTTTGTTTATTAAATTTGCATGAGAACAATTTATACTCCAAAAGCTTCGATGCAAATTGTAATGTAGCATTTATTCATCTATTTTTTCATTCATAGTGAAGGAAATATTTTTTCTTATAGACAAAAATACATGCATTGATCTTATACATATTTATCCGGATTAAAATGATCATATCTTGAGCATTTATTTATTTATAATAAATAAGGCCCGGATTTTGATGACATTTGCATTTTTTGCATTTTTGGACGTTTTTTGTCCTTTAGAGCATTTTTTGAGATTTATAGGGCATTTTCTTTAATTTTAGGGGCGTATTTTGCATTTTAAAGCATTTTTTAAATTTTTTTGTTAGTTTTTTGTAATTTTTATTATTTTTTACTATTGCACTGGCTTCCAAACAATGAAGAAAATCTCTAGGATATTAACAGGTGAAGCAACATCTTTTCAAATTGAAAAAGAATTGTCAGTAAGTGTGACCGTCCTTTTCAAGTACGCACCAATAACATCAGTAGACTTTGAAAGAAGCTTCTCCTGGTATAAAAATTTGTTTTCAGACAAGAGACGCTCGTTTACATTTCAAAATATTAAAAAAAAAATTAATAATCCACTGTAATTCTGATATTTAGTAATATTATGAGATGGAAATTGTTATATTCATTTAAGTTTCTATACAAAATGAAAATGTTTTGGAGTCAATATATTTTCCTTTTTTTTTGTTATTTTAGGATATAAAACATATTTTTCAAACTTTAATGAATGTAGGACAAGTATTGCATTGCTTTATATTTTTTGAAACGATTCATAATAATTTTAAAGAGTAAAACATTGTTTTAGTTCAATATTTTTACTTCTATTTAAGTCACGTCATAAGGCATTTTTAGCGCAATTTTCGCATTTTAAGGGCATTTTTTGCAGTTTGTAAGGGCATTTTTTGCACTTTTTAAGGGCATTAATTGAGATTTTTTAGGTCATCAAAATCTGGGCTCTAATAATAAACATAGGTAAAATTTATCTAAATAAATAATTATTATTAAATCATATTAAATGTTAGTTCTTACTCAGGTCTTGATAGTTTTAAAAATGGTCTACCAATAGTCAACTCTGTTAGCTACTTAAGAAAATAACAATCATAATGATTTTTAATATATGTAGAAAATAGATACACGCTGAAGGATTTATTGAAACTTTAACAGCATTGCTACAAGATCAGCTGGCAATCCTGCTACACCAAATGAAAGACTTTCAATCATAAAGAATTGAACATGCATTTTAATCTGCATGTTTAATTTTTCCTTGACTAACATCCAATCTACACTCCAACTTTTAATTAGTTACCAGGCTCAAATCCACGACACCCAGTTAGTGCTAGTCCTTCTAAAAAAAACAACACTTGCACACTTTTTATATTATTGATTATGTAGGTTATAGTGAAAATGTTAATGATCTGGCACTTTTGAGAATGCCACCTGACTGACAAAAGTGCATATGCACATAAATTTCTAAAAAAAATTCAAATAAGTCAAAATACTTTTCCTAACATGGATAATAAAGTTACATTTTAGTTTCTATTTGTTTGAATCAGTAAATAACTTAATTATATATCTGAAAAAGAATGCCCCCTCATCAAGACGAAAATACTTAATCTGTGAGTAAAAATTATGTTTAAAAATTTCAATTAAGATAATAATAGACCGAACAATTGTAAATTTTAAAAAAAAGAATTCATTATGCCGAAATATGCATATTTCCAAACCAAATCCTCTGATTGAAATTTATGAAAAGTCTTGTAGAATAAAAAACAATAATTTATGAGTGCAAGCTAGAGAAAGGTAAAGATAGCAATTCCTTAAAATGGAATGTAAAAATATATATTAGAGATGCACTGGGTCCTAAACTTTTTCCAGATCTGGTTACGTGAAAGGTGAATTCTTTAACCAGCCAGTTCCGGGTACCCTGCAAAAATTTTATTTGTTATACAACTGATTCTAGATATCTAGTAAAATTTAGATTTATTGAGTTAAAACAGTTTTCAGCATTAATTTTTCTGAATTTGAACATCTTTCTCTTAAGCAGAAACCTCTCTTCAGCGAACATATTTCTCTGTCCCAAATGTGTCCATTTTACCAAGGTTTTCCTGAAATAAAAATCTGCACAAAAGTAAAGTATGTTGAGCCTAAAACCAATTATCTCAGCTCGATTATTAAGAAACTTATGTAATACCTGAATTTTCAAAAGAACTATTTTTAGGATTTTAAGTTTACTATGATTTTCAAAATGATAGTGTTGAATGAAATGAGTGTTACTTGACACTAGATACGCAGTAAAATTGATTGAAAATTGTTTTGGGACTAAAAACCAGGTAGTGAAATTTTTACTGGTAATAACTGGGTAATAAAAATCTGGTTAGATATCCGATACCTCTCTAATATATACGCATACACAGGGTGTTAGGAATAACTTGGGAAAAGTTTAATTAAGCACAAATAACTATTCTTATTGCAACAAATAAACTTGTTTTGGAAAAAAATGGGCTTCCTTGATTGCGAAAGGATTTGGGCACCTTAAATAGATCTTCCAATAATTTATGTGATATTTTAATTCGGATTAAAATTATGAATCCTGATTCATATTTATCTCCTGAATCAAATGCATAAAATGGAATTGAATTTTGGCATTTTTCTAGAACACCTGCAGTTTATTCAAATATAAGTTAATTTTATTTAGCTACTATTATTTCTCGAAACCCTTGCTAATTATATTGAACTATTGTACCTGCATTTTCCAAATTTGTGTACAATGCTCAATTTGTATTAAATTAACTAAATTAAATATATTAATTGTATTTATTTACATTTAAATTTATTTCATACTCATATTTTTAGATTTAAATTTGAGCAATTGTGAATTGTTCATTGTTGTGAAAACTACATGAAAAGTGTTCAATTTAGGATTTAATTAAAAAAACTGGAGCTTTAATGCAAAGTGTGCCTCGAGGCAGCATTTACTACAGGTACAATATTTTATATAAAATTAAATTTGGTGCTGTAGGAAAATTGTTATTCAAATTTAGAATAAATTGTTAGTTACACTATTTTTAATATTCTATACACAAAGTTCCTTGATATTTTTTTCTTTTTTTGTATCCCTACTTCTAAATGAATAAGTTTATCCACATATTTCAATTGATTTGTAAAGATGTAAATGTTGTATAACATTTGTACTGATAATAATTAAACTTGAAAATAAAATGAATTCCTTGTTTCTTTGTGGTGAATTTATACAATAAAATATGTTTGCATGCCAAAACAAAAAATATATTGATAAAGCATAACTTGTTTATTATGAGATCTTGGAATTTCGATTAACAAGAAAATGTTTAATTATTGATTGGATTAATGTTAAAAAGATAATGATAAAATAAATATACTAATAAAGTCGAACTTGTTTATAACAAGATATTGGATTCCTGATTAACAAGATCCTCGGTTTAACTAGAATATTTTTAATAAATTATTGGTTTAATGTGAAAAAGATAATGATAAAATAAATACACTGACAAAGTCGAATTTGTATACAAGACTATCCTGGGTTTAAAAAGAAAAATTTAATTTAACACATTGAATGCCATGGGGGTCACCAGCACTGAATTTGTTCATAACACCATGGGGGTCCCCGGTGAAGCCGAGATTATTAGAAACACATAATTCAAGTACATTTTTAAGGCTTCTAATTTTTTTTACATTATCATTACTAAAATGGTTTGAAAAAATTAATGCAATACATACTGAGAAAATCATTTTGGCCAGACAGGCAAGCCATGTAAAATTAGTGTGGCATTCAACATGTTAAAAAAAAAATAAATTAATACAAGATTTAATGTTAAAAAGCTTATATGAAACCTTTTCATTATGAGCATCGGATTGCGTGCAGAATTTTTACTAAGCTTCTTGAAAATTACGTTATTGAAACAGTCAGAAAAAAAGTATTTGCTAGGGGTTTATAAGTTATAATAATAAAGAATGTGTAGTTCCTAACACGCCTTTTGTTGAATCGCAGGAATACATAATAAGAATTTATACTTATGTTTTTTTGTAAATGTTCCAGATGAACTATTTATAAAAGGCACTTTTAAGTGATTTGTTTTAATTTTAAAGTGCCAAATTTTTTTATTTTTTATAAAAAAAAGCTGAGAGAAATGATTGAAATTTTAGTCAACCTATCTTTAAAGATTTAAAATCAAAAATATAAAGAGTCGTAGAAGCTAATAATGAATCAAAAACTTTTAACAGATATTTTGTTTTTTTCTCATTTTGATTGGAATAGAAAATTCAGAGGGTTTGAAAAAATATATAAAAGATTAAAACAATATTTAAAAAAAATATTTTTGATTGTATAATATTTTATTAGTTGAGTTATTAAAAAAATTTTAGTTTAGTTTATTGGAAAATAAATGTAAAGACACTAAGCAACATACCTTTACCATTTGTTCAAACAGAATTAGACATAACCTTTTATTTTTGGACTCATTAGTTTAATTGATTTGGTTTAAGTTCGAATTTTTAATTAAAAATTTTAAAGAAAATTATGGGAAAACAAATGCAATTTTAAATTAAATATAATATCTATATCCAAAAATAAACATAAAAGTTAAAAAAGAAACTATATCTCTGATAAAGATATATTTGATTTTATGTCTGGTTGATTATGAATTACTTCCTAAATGAGGAGTTGATACTTTTTATTACCTGTACATACATACATACATTATCGCCTCTAAACACACATACATTATCACATGTTTAATAAACATTACGTAAAATAATTGTGAATAATTTATTTTAGCTCTATGAACAAATACACATTTCAAATGAAATAAATAAAATACATGAAATGAATACATCATTTGATAAATATCACAGATTAGACATGTACAGTTATTAATACTTTGTCATCAAAAAGTAACAAAAAACTTTTTTCTCATTATTTGATGAAAGAAATGCACATCTATAATTTTCTATTACCTTTCCAATGTAGGAAATATATAAATATTCATAACAAGTAAAAATGAAATTTGTAACAAATTGATTAAAAACAGTTGCAAATTTCTATTTAAAGCATAGTTTTGAAAATAATGTAATTTAAAAAAAAATATATATAACACAGTATAAGCTTCTTTTATATTCTCTGTTTTTAAATAATTTTTCATTAGTTTGCAGATAAAATATCAAAAACTTACGATTTAAATTTAAAAACAATGATTTTTAAACCATCAAAGAAAGTAATAAAAAGTAGACGAACATTTTAAAAATTAATGCTTTTCTTTAGGATTCTCTAGAAACAGATAAATGATTTTACTTTTTCCATGGCAATTTACGGAGAATTATTTGACTGGAATTTCCTTACTTATTTAGTAACTAATCAGTTTTTTTTAATAATATTTGTTTAATTTTATTCATTAAAATTTGTTTCATTGAACTAAGGTACCGAATTTTATAAAAATACATAATAACATCAAAATTTGGGAACTAAGTTCAATAGATCGCATTTCATTGAATAAAATGCAACTAAATTTATTCAAAAACATTAATTAGTAATTGAATAAAAAAAATTAATAAATTCTGGATGTTTAATTCTATGTAGGTTAACATGGAGGAGGTCTGTTTCTCACAAGCCCTAAAAATATGCTAATAGGAACTGCCTTTAGGTAGATTTTTCTTCTTTTTTTTTAAAAGTCAAATTTGCACTATTTTTTGAGTTGATACAAAAAATAATCATGTGAGGTTCTAGGATAATTCTCAGCTTTTTAAAAAATTTTTTTTTATTACAACAATTGTCTTAAAGCAGCCTAGGAGAATTGGCATTTAAAAAAAAAAAAAAAAGAAAAAAAAAAGAGTGTTTTTTCTTTCTTTTCTGTCACAGACTTATTTTCAGGCCACGGGTAAATCGAGAGTAAGTTATTCTCGGGATTGTCTCTCGGAGGTTTAAGCGACAATTTGAAAAATTTAAAAACTTGCTATGTTCTGATTCTAAATGCCTTCGTATAAGCTGATATTTAATCTAAAAATAAGTATTGTAAAGAGAATTTAGACATTTAATGATTTCTCATATTCAATCAAGTATCTCTTTCAGTAAGCTGTATAATTATGATTAAATGTTTATCTCCTGTTAATATTTATATAAAAAAAAAACTTTTATTGAACAGAGCGATGTGATTAAGAATATACGAGACATCCAGTAAACATAATAAATTCATACAATTTGTATTGTAATACTAACCAGCAATGTACAAAGATTAAAAGAAGGGAGACAAAAAAATTTAAAACACTACTAAAAATTGATTCTCTGTACAAGCATAAAATAAATTATAAATTTCACTGCTCTTTTTATTGAAATTGTAATTTAAATTGAAAACTAATGAATAGTATCAGAGCATTAAGTACAGATCATTTTTACATTTTATAACCTATTTTTCTTTGATTTGAAATAAAAAAAAGTGTATATTAATTATAGTTCATTTTTTAATTCTACATTTAGGGAAGGCTGATAAATTATTCACAGTAGATTGAATCAAATGTAAATAAAATGTTAAAATAGTATAATGTTTTGAAACAAGTGATATTATTTTGATAACAAACAATTGATTTACGCATTGAGTACCATGTCAGTCACCGGTGTAAAATATGACAGATTAAAACATGATACAAAACTAAAAAATGGCATTGTTTTAAGCAATAATTGAAAATTTATTTAAAATTTCCACAATTTTTATTTATTTTAATTTCTTTGTAGTGCACTTTTCATTGTTTTACCAGAATACAAGTGCTTCTAAGCAGTGTGCTTGGCCTGACAGGAATTAATTAAAAAATATACACAAATCGATTAAAAACAGTTGCAAATGTGTTTTTCAATCAATTTGTGTATATTTTTTCAACCAATTTGTGTATTTGTGTAACCCATTAACACTCAAAGAGTTAATGGGTTGAATTGGTTTTAATATATATATATTTTTTTGATAATAAAATCCACGTAATAGGATTTCAATTAACTCAATTTATTGCTACTCTATTTTATTATTTTTTTTAAAAATTACGATTACTTAACAAGAACATACAAAGATTAAAACCGAGCTTTCATTCTCACAATACACATTTTTGATATAATATGATTTTTTAAGTTTCTTTAAAAAAAAATTAGCACCTAAACAGGACATACTACATAATAAATATTATTTTTCAAGTCATTTGTAAAAGTGTGAATTAGTTAAAAGCATGGAATAATGAGTATTATGCAAACACTCATTTTTATACTTAAAAAAAAAAGGAATAAATATTTAACAAGTATACACAACATTGACATATGAAGTTTCATAATGAATAACAGGAGAGAAAAACAGAGCCGGATTATTTACTTTCCATTCCAATGTTAAAATAATATAAACTTACTAAAAATTTTGACTTTTAAAATTGAAACCTATAATTTTTATTTTTTTTAAAAAGTTAGATTAAAAAAAAAAAATCAATGAGTAGAATTTAAGGAGGAAATAAACATGCTAAAGTAAAGTATAAATCACAACAAAGAGGGGGAGTTTTCTTTACAATCTTATCTTAATCTTTAAGGGTATTCTCTTTACAATCTTTTTTGAAGAAAGGATACATTAGAATAAAAATATCAAATAAATTTACAAAATCTCTGTAAAATTCTATATGCTCCCGTAAAATAAGCAATGAACTTAGAAAATAATAAACTTTAATTGAAATAATATAGAATTAGTAATTGTAATAAATATATAACATTTCATTAATGAACAGTGTACTGAATTTCAATATGTACTCACAATATTTTACCCGTCATAAATATAGGAACTTCTTTTTTTTAAAATTTTTTATAATGAAAAATCTTTTTTTTATATACATATTTCTATGCTTACTTTTTCAAGTTCATTTATCAAATTACAACAATTATTCAGAGATTCTATTCAAACATATCTAATAAATTTGACCAGAAAATTTCAGATATTACTTTTAATTTTGACATGATTATGAAGTAGTAGTATTTTCATCAATTTGATACATCAACTTTATAAAAGTTTTAGTTGACACAATAATAATATGCAATAAACTTAATTAATAAACAACAAAAGATTAAGTTTTCATGCAACAGCCCATTGTGGGTCAGGGGATCATAGAGGTTGAGATTACAATGTCGGACCAATAGCATGATTGGGGCAATGTGGTCAGTATTGGGCACAAACCACCACTGAGGATTGAACTCAGGTCCTTCACAATGACAGCTCAGTGGTTTTAACCACTTAGCTATGGCTGCTCAAACATTAAATTCAAATTGTAAACAACAACATCAAATTGTAAACATCAAATTCAAATAATATTTTAAGCACAAAATATTTAGGTCTGCCAGCAAGAAGATGTACTAAGACTCAAGAATTTTTTTTATTAAGTCTAAATTAATTTTAGAGCATAATGTTTTAAAATGATTTATGTTATTTTAAATCCAATGAGATAAAAATATTAAAATTTGTGATTACATGCAATAAAACTTCTTCATATGTTTAAAAGCAGAAACATAAGTTAATAATATTGCTAAAAAGAATATCAGAGCTGAAAAATTAGATTGCTCGAAAATCCAGAGGCTTGAAAAAATTTTGATTGGACATACATTTTTAACCCTTACATACCAAATTGGGCATGCAAATATTCAATCAGAAATACCATAAAATACTGATTAAGCGGCACTCAAATTTGTACAAAAATAGTCAAGATGAAAGGTTTATGGAATAAATAAGATCAGAGGAGAAAAAAAAAACATTAATAAGACCTAAATAAGAAATTCAATATTATAAAAATAAATATTTATTAAGCAAATGTAGCTTATTCTTTGTATATCTAGTAGTCATGATCATTTTCACTAAAAAAGAAAAACGGTTTAACCATATTGCTGTACATAGTACGGATTTGGCCAATTACTGAATATTCTGTAGCCGAATAGCAACATTAAAAAAAAAATCATTAATAAATATTATTTTTTATATATCAATAAGTTTAGTCGTTATTGAAAAATAATCAAAACTTAGCTGAATTATTGGTATGGGGTAAATGAAAAAATAATCTTTAATAAAAATGTTTAAGATATTATATATTAACCCCTTGACATACGAAGACGTCCGAGAGACATCATTTGGTTCTAATGTCAAAACAATAATTGACGTGTCTCAGACGTCATCAACACAGAGATGCCAACTTGCTCCAGACAGCAAATTAAAAAAAAAAATCATTAATAAATATTATTTTTTATATATAAATAAGTTTAGTCGTTATTGAAAAATAATCAAAACTTAGCTGAATTATTGGTATGGGGTAAATGAAAAAATAATCTTTAATAAAAATGTTTAAGATATTATATATTAACCCCTTGACATACGAAGACGTCCGAGAGACATCATTTGGTTCTAATGTCAAAACAATAATTGACGTGTCTCAGACGTCATCAACACAGAGATGCCAACTTGCTCCAGACAGCAAATAAATATTTTAAAGTGGTAGTTTATCAATTGTGATTCTTGGTTTAATAAATTCAATTGTGCAGATTTTATACCCACCACTATTTCTAAATAATTCGAAGGCTTATATAATTCACCACTTTATAGTAGTTATGTCATGCTATACCTTTTAAAAAGCAAGCAAAAATAGTAAAATATTTGCAAAATTTAGTTTGTAGTTATTTACCGTTTTTTTAAAAATGATTTTGGCTTGTCCGGAGCAGTTGGCATCTCTATTAACATTCCATTGCGAGTTGTTGTTTTCAGTGCTATCAAAGATCATTTCTATATCAAGAAATGATATGCCAAGGGGTTAAGATAATCAGAAATATTTAAGATAATTAGATATATTTAATATAAATAAAAAACTGACCAACAACCATTTTAAAAAATTTACAAATGTAAAGTTGAAAAAAAAAGGGAAATAGAAAAAAAAAAAAATATTGTCTTAATTCTTAAAACAAAACTACAATGCCAAAAATATTACCCAGAAGACGTTAAAAGAGACAATGACTATCAGAAACGATTTTAAAAATGCACATAATGCCCATAAAAAAAAAAGATTATATACAAAAGCAAAACAGAAAAATTAAAAATCGATTTTAATTTTTGAACAAAGTTTTAAGGCTAAACACCTGTTTTCCAATTACCGTATTTTCACGAAAAAAAAATGTTTAAAGTCCAATAGAAACTCTCTTAAATGCCATGTTATAATAAAAACATCTGTGGAAACAAATTTTTAAAAAAAGAATAAATTAAATAGAAATAAAAAAAAAACGGCTCTTAATTTTTAAATAAAAGATTTAAAGCTAAAAATATCAATTTAACTTTGTAATGTTAATGGAATTTTCAGAACAAAGTCACTACAAAAGAATAACGTTCATTAGATATGTCATAATAAAAACGTTGATAAAAAGAAAAGTCAATAAAAAAGCTAAAGAGAAATCGAAAAAAAAAAAAACTTTAATTTTTAAATAAAAGATTTAAAGATAAAAATCTCAATTTAACTTTGTTACGTTGCCATATTTTCAGAAAAAAGTTACTATAAAAGAATAACATTCATAAGCTAAAGAGAAACTGAAAAAAAAATTATTTAGTATTGTTCTGAAATATAATTTTAATGTTGAGAATCACAGTTTTCCATGTTACTGATTATCTATCTTACCATAGAAGAAAAAAGTGACAACCAAAGAATAAAGTCCATTAGAAACGCTAAATTAAAATGCTCCACTAATACAGAAAAACAAGCAAAAATGGAACAAATAAAAAAAATCAAAAGTTCTCAATTTTTAAAACTTAAAGTGCTGATAAAACATCACATTTACCTGCATAGAGTTAAAAGAATCAATACAAAACTCATTAATCAGTATAAAGTAATCGAGTTTCAACTCTTCAAATTTTGCTTTTCCACTTGTTTCTCAGAACATAAATGAACAAGTTTTAGAACATATGTGTACAAAAAAATTCGAATAATGTATTGTAAAAAATATGATTTTAGATTATTCTCTAGTAAATCTATTTAAATTCAACCCAAAATAAACTTTTACAAATAATACCGAATATTTAACCAATTATTTGGCCAACCGAGCAATTGGCAAAGGGGCCGGATATTCCTTACAACCCAAGTATAATAAACAAAAAGTGAATAAATAAATTAAAATAAATAAATAAAAGTTTAAAACACTGTGAGCAGGTAATTGTTGATAATACATTATAGGTTTGATTTCACTACTTCTTGTTAAGTATAATGTTCTGAATTTACTTCAATGCTTTTCAAGCTCTATACTTAGATGCTAATAATAATACTTTACACTTCTGATTTCTGCTTCAAATAAAACTTTTGATGTCAATATAATGTTGTAAATGTTTTGTTTGATGCAATGCTTTTTCATAAATATATTCACATGTTTTTATTTGTAGGCAATTGAAAAATATACTTGGGCATGTATTTTTTTAGCAGACTAACATGCCCGGAAAGGCATGTAAAAATTTTACATTTTTCAAAGCCAGATTATCTTTTATAAAGCAAACCGCATTCCAAAAATAAATAAATGGTATTTATGCAATAGTTTTGAGATTTTTAATAATTCATATTAATTTAATATGAAAATAATTAATGAAATTTATTATTCATATAATGAAAAATTCAAATCTAAACTCACACTAAAATCTTTTATGGTACGCAATAAGAACTTTCGATCCTTAACATTTGAATTTGAAATAAATATGAGATTGAATGTACAAGTTGGTGGCATTTGACTCAGAAAATGATTATACCACAAAAAACATAAACAAGATTTATAATTCATGGTAAGAGAATGAACAAATTATATAAAATATGATGAAAAAATAAAATAAGAAAAAAGGAGGAAAGATCAACGGGGTGATATTTGTTCACAATTCTTACAGTTGTTCTATGTGTGAACCCTTGATCAATGTGTTAGTCCGGTTCCAGTAAGACTCCGACATGGTGCAATTAACAGTATAAACAACATATGTAATCCTTTCATACATATGAGACTATATCATATATGATCTGCTAAATCAAAGCATAATCAACAGTATAAACATATGTTATCCTTTCATACATATGAGACTATATCGTATGTAGTCTGCTAAATCGCAGTGTTATCAACAGTATAAACAACATATGTAATCCTTTCATACATATGAGACTATATCATATGTGATAAGCTAAATCACACAACAAAGGGGTTAAGAAATCACGGGGATGAGTTTTTTCAACTTTTTTTTTCAATTAAAAAAAAGAACAATACCACCTCTCCAAAGTAAGTTTCGCTTTCTCATATTCCTGAAAAAAGATTAGTTTATTATGATATTTCCTACCAAAACAAATACAAGTTAAAATCACATCATGATTGATTCTTATTCATGTGATTTAAAATTACAAATCATGATTCGCAGTCACGTGATTTAAAATTACATATTGCGATTTCAATTCACACGATTTAAGAAATTCGGTAAATTCCAATTTAACTATGTAAAATTCTGAAAAAATTGTCAGGATCGAATGAAATATTTTCACATCAGGTATTTAAAAATAGATCACCCATCAATATTTTTTAAATTAAAATGTTGATAATATTCTATGGATATAAGAGCTTAATAAATGCACATTTTCTTGCTAAACATTTTGGTATTTTTTTCAACAATTTAAAGTGTTTTGCACAAAATATTTTTGAACTTCGATTTTCAGCTTTTCTGCTTATTTACCAGACTAATCCTTGAAAACAAAGTTTCAATATATGGTACCGTAAAAAAAAATTACACATGCTGACAATACCACAGTACTATGTTGATTAAAGCCTGGTAGGAATTGGACTATCACGGGTTCAAGCATAGAACACCTTTTAAGACTAAATAAAGCTTCATTTGTTTCTGCATCAGGTCAATTTTTATTGCTTTCATCTTAGTTGTTTTTTTAGTATTGTCTTCAAAAATCCCAGACGGAATTACGAATAGCCCAAGAATCTTTTCCTTGACATAACTAAAACATTTGATGCAATTAAAATTATACACTTTGATAAATCATGTTGCATTTCTCTTCACTCAAATCAAACATTCAATTTAAATAATAACAAAAATAACTAATAGTCCAACAGCCTATGAATGGCAGACCTATGTAAGGCTGAAAATTGCTTGCAGTAAGTACAGTAGTTGATCTCGAGTTGCGCTGGCTTTGGCAGGTAACAAGGTGGCAAAGATACACAAAATAAGACCCTACTTACTTCATTTAATAAAAGCTGAAATATTTAGGGCAATATTTTAAGATGTTCCCCAAGTAGCTGAACATCCTTAAAGTTTAAGAAAATAAGACCTTACTTACGTATTTCGATAAAAGTCGAATTTTATATGTATTATTTGTGTAACAGTTTTAAGATGATTTGACAGTTTGCGTGATGGGTACTAGTTGCCAGGCACCCTTAAAGATAATGAAATGGGACTGTACCAACCTCAGCAGAATAGTTTTGAAGTTCCTAACCCACTATCAGACAGTTTTGAAATTTCTGATCACCTGTCAGGCAGTTTCAATATTTCTAACTACAGTCAAACCCCGCTATAGCGAACTCCCGGATATAGTGAACCAAAAGAAGAGAGGAAATTGGTTATTATGAACTTTTTTCTGTCTTTAACTGATTTTTTTTGTCTTCATTTCCTGCAAATTGTGAAATTTCTACAGAAAATACATATATCGATTTTTAAAACCAACTATTGAGTGGGATGTAGCCAAAAGTTTATCTTGTTTGCTTCTTCTGTCTCAGTTTCTCATCCCTAAATTTTTTATACGAAAGACGAAGAGCAATAAAAAATGAAAGTTAACACAATATTTGTTACTGCACATTGTTTAATTAGTTTCGTTTTTCTTTTTATTCATTTAAATAATGTGTAATAAAAGGGAGCAGTTCGGAAAAATTAGTTAAAATTGTTTGCAGTACGGATATAGCGAACTCACGGTTATAGTGAATCAAAATTTCAGTCCCTTTAAGGTTCATTATAATGGGGTTTAACTGTATCTGTTGAACACCTTTAAAGCTTACTAAATTATTATAGTACTTGCACCTTTTTCTAAAATCTGAAATTTATCTATGCTATTTGCGCAACTGTTTTAAGATAATTCCCTAATAGCTGGACAGTTCGCATGCAGGAAATCACCTACTGGACACTGTCTAAGGTTATTTAATAACTGTCGCTGAACAGCCCACTCAAGTTTTGGGTTTACGACTACTAATGTTCAACTCTGTAGCATTTGTCCCCAGTACGCAAACTGTCCGCTAAGAAATAGGTAGGTTAGGTTTCATAAAATGGTGCAAGTAGGTTCTCATTTTCTTAACCTTTAAGGGTGCTAGGCAGGTAATTTCCAGAATGTACAGGGAAACATCTTAAAATAGTTGCCCAAGTTATATAGGTATAAAAAATCCAGCTTTTATAAAATGATGTAAGTAGGGTCCCATTTTGTGCACCTTTGCCACCTGCTGAAGTCAGTGCAACTCTAAGTTAATAATAGCCAACCATTTTTACCCACCTTAGTGTACTAGCATAGAAAAATTTACAGCCTTTATAGTATAACAGAAAATCCGTCATTCACGGGCTCTTGGTTTATAATGATGAGACCATTTTCTAATGTATTTAAGCAACTAATAAACTATTTTCATATATTAGTTGCATCACTAAAAGCCATTTTTAGATCACTAATTGCTTCTAGGTTTTTTTTATCAACTGTAGTCTGTAATTTCATCCCCACTCTGCAGATCACCGGACAGTAGAGTAGACGAACTGGTCGAGTGTATAGTGTCGACAACTATCGGAGGAGCGCTAGGAATGCCAGTTTCGTCCTCAGCAGAATCAAACTGCAGATCATTATAATTCATGTCTGGTAATGATATCTGAGTCAATTCTGAAGCACCAACTAGAGTCCCATGGGCGGATATGATTTCAATGTGAGCTGTGGGGATGTCGTCGACTATTTCCGAACTACTGTCACCGTCTTTGTCACCGGCATCATTAAGTGTTAAAGGTCTGTTTTTCGGTCTACTCCTTTTTCTGGGTGCACAACTATCACCCAGTAACACTCTAATCTTCTTCTGTCTACGTGAACGATAATAGGGTTTTTTAATTGGTTTTTGATCGAGTTCTAGTTTGCACGATTTCGAGTCATCCGAGTCCGTCATGCCAGGACTAGATATCTCGAGTGTCGGTTCGTCGGCATGACATTGTTTAAAGTGATCATTTAAATAGTTCTTACGGGTAAATTTTTTATCACATATGCTACAAGCAAACGGTTTAGGACAGCTGTGAGTTAAAATGTGAGATTTCAGTTTGTCGGCACGATTAAATTCCTTCGGACACCCACTGTGCGTTCGGAAAGGACATTTGTAACGCTTGACCGGCTCGTGTATGAGTGCATGGCGTTTCAATTTGTCTTTCCGGTTGAAAGCAGCCTTGCACACGTTACATTCATACGGCTTGTCTTCGCTATGAACGAGTTTGTGAACTTTGAGATAACTGTCAGTCTTGAAGCCTTTTCCACATTCATCGCACGTGAATGATTCAGATTCAGAGTGTATTTGGAGATGGCGACGCAAATATCGTTCGCAGGGAAACACTTTGTCGCACCAGGAACAGTTGTAGGTGTGTGAAGAGGTGGCAAGGTGATGGTCTAGAGCTGCAGGTGTAGCATATTTGTTGAGGCATAAGTTGCACTGAAAGAACCTATCAGACATCAAAAAAATATTTTTGTCAGAGAGTCAAGGTCTATTTTTTGTGAAGGTATATACAGGGTATCTGCTACATTATAGATTTTCAAATTCATAACTTTCCATGACTAATTCTCAGAATTTTTCATGACTTAACAAAGTTACTTTTTTCTCCGACAAAAACACAACAATAAATTTAAAAAAGCATTATAATAATATTAATTGAAATAATAGGTATAACCAAAACTCTGCATCTTCATATTTATAGATTTCAAATTTAAAAAACAGAGTAAAGAAAGAGTTGAAGCAATAAAATAGCTGAAAAAAAATACAAAAGCAAATATTTTTTTTCTTCTGCAGAATTATATTCTAAAGATACTTTTCTTGTTCATTCGAAAGGGGAAAAATACTCCCGATTTTTCTGTTCTCATTTTGGAATTAAAAAAAAAAAAAATCGCCAATGACCGGCCTGCTTCAGCTAGAATTTTAAATTGATAAAATTTTTAAAAAATAAATAATAACAAAAATTCTGAAATCCCAGAAGTTCAAAAGATAATTCGCCCAAGAATTGATGTCTTTTCTTTCATTTTTTGAAGGAACACCATAATTTTTAAAGAACATGATAAAACATTTTATGTTTTAATAAAATATGACTGTGAGTGGGGATTTTGTTAGAAATTCAGACTTTCGAAACACCATGAAATTGGGGGGGGGGGGGGGATTTTATTTTAAAAATTAGATTTTTTGGCGACCTTAATTCATGACTTTCCATGATTTTTTTAAAAAAATAGTTAAAATCATGACAAATTTTGTTCAATACCAAAATTCATAACTTTTCATGATTTCTCATGACTTTTCAGGTGCGCAGATACCCTGTATATAATTGTTTAAACAGAAAAAGGGCTAACTAAGGTAAACAACGCTAAAGAGCACAAAAATATTATTAAATGCAGACAGCTGTTTCGGATGCTCAAAGGGTAACCTTCATGAGTGCAACAGAGAGAAATGAGAGAAAATAGGGTAAATATATAGAGAAAGGTGACGTCACAAGGGGGTTAGAGCAACGGCCAATAGGAGGGAAGGGTGAAAGGATGACAATGAATGGGAAGCAAGGAACAAAAAGGGGGGGTTAGTTAGGTTTAATCATAGATTTCCATACAGGAGAAAGATAAGGAACGCTGGATAGGTCATTGACCAACAGTTTGGAATTTTTGAAAATATTATAGGACTCATAAAAATCTAAATCAAAAATTGAAGAACAATTTTGAATAACTTTAGAAGAAGAAAAATCACAATTATGATTAGAGTCCCAACAATGTTGGGCAATAGATGAGTGTTTAAATTCGTGCTTTTTGACATAGGCATCATGTTCCTTGACAGGGCACTTTAAGGCACGCTTAGTTTGGCCAATATATGAAAGGCCGCATTGGCAATTAATTTGGTATATACCCCAGCTACTTTGACGGTCAATGGGCTGTTTGAGATTAGAAAATTTTATCTTATTAATGGGACTGAAAATAATATTAAAATCAAACTTCTTTAGGATATTAGCAACTTGCCGACTTATTTTAGGAAAATAGGGTAAAATGACTAAATTGTTAGAAAATTCTTTGGAAGGTTTATCGGTAGGTGATTGTTTAGTTAAGTTTTTATAAATACTATCCATAATGTTAGGAGAATAACCTCTGTCATGAGCAATGGCTTTGATGTAATTTAATTCAGCATCAAGAAAATCAATGTTAGAACAAATATTTACCGCACGGTAGAGAAAAGACCGAAAAGATGCAAGTTTTTGGTTGGGAGGGTGGGAGGATTTGTAGTGAGGGGGAAGAGAAACAGCAAAAGGTTTACGAGAGACAGTAGTATATAATGAATTATCATTCCGAGTCACAAGAACATCTAAGAAAGGAAGTGTTTGATCAAACTCTAATTCAAAGGTGAACTGAATGCAAGAATCAATGCTGTTCATAACATTAAGAATTTGATCTAAATTACAATTATTTTCCTCTAACAAAGCAAAACTGTCATCAACGTATCTTTTATAAAAGGGGAAAGTTAAGATTTTGAATAGTTAACTCTCAAAATAATGCATATAGATGTCACTAAGTATAGGGCTCAAAGGATTTCCCATGGCAAGACCAGAAAAAGGACTCCCAAAAAGTTATAGCCAAAGAAAAGGGTAAAAGTTAGTTAAAAATAGGATTTTCGAGGACCATTTAAAGATTAAAAAGAGGTCTTTGGCGGATCATTCATACCAAAGTAATTTGCATTCGGGTATACCAATAAATGATTTAGTGTTCTAAACACAACCTTTAAAAATTCAGCTGAACAGAATTCATTTTGATCCTACTAACAAGACGAAAATTTAACAATAAGTTTCTTAACATAGCAATTATTTTCAAAGAACACTGATTTTTGAAACTATTCTTTTGGTTAGCATTTCACCAACACAAGTCTGAAATTTTATATAAAATTAGAAGACTTATTGCATAAAACTTAAATGAATTTGATTCTTGCTTAAGGTTTCAAAATTTGTTTAAGATTGCAACATTTAAGACTTGGAATAGAAATTGTATAACAATCATTAAAAAAGAAAAAAAAAAGAAAGAAAAGTTGTTATTCGAGAAATTTAAAAGTTTCCTTTTCAAGAGTAACTTAATTTTATGTTTATAATCCTCATCTTTAATTGAATTCATCACAACTATACAATTTTAGCATCCATAAGGAACCCATTATTAAGAGTTTTCATCAGTTTGCTTTTCATTAGATAAATATATCAACAGCATTGATAAAAACATGTTGGGAATTAAGCAGACAATAAATATATGCACTATATTAGAATGAACCATTAAGGTAGATGTTATAATGGGTATTAAAATAGCATTGCATGTATGGAAAAGCAAAAGGAACTTTATGTATTGTTCCTTATAACAAGGAGATGGAATTAAGCGTGCTGACTGTGTTTACTTAAATATGAATTGCAGAAGGAAAAACCAAGAAAAAAAATCAAACAAATAGATGGTTAGAAAAAATACTTTTTTTAAAGTGCAGTACATACCTTTAACTATAAATAACACTAGAACACCCAAAACAAAATATTAATAGTTTGCTATTGAAACATAGATAAAGACCAGAAGAACAAAAATCCAATTGAGTCAAAAAATAAAGGCTAAATTTTTAATATGAAGAGCACTTATTTCAACAAATATTATGTTAGAAGAACCATGAAAAGCTTTACAAAAATTTTTTATTTATGAAAAAAAAGACAATGTTTTTCTGAAAGAAATGTACTTATCCATATTCATTACACTGATTAAAAAAATGACATTTAATAATAGTGTAAATAGACGCTTGGATTTAAAAAAAAAAATGTAATAGTTTTTATTGTACCTGCGACTCGATCTTGCTCGAGAATTGGGATAGAGACTGTGTGTAAATTGATGAGAACCGAGTTCAAAGAGTGAGATGAAACTCTTGTTGCATTCATGACATCTATACGTCATTTCATTTTCATGAGATTTAGTATGTTCAAGAAATGGATCCAACTCATTAAACATTTGACCGCAAGTGCTTAGTATACATTTATACACCTAATAAAAGAAAGAACAGACAATTAATACAAAATCATAACTTTCTACATGAAAGGCTGAGGACAATATAGTGCACACTTTCATCAAAGCTGAAAATTAGGTATCAAACTAAAGGGCGAAATTAGGAAATTTTGTCACTAACCAGAAGCTAGTACAGTACAGAACCCGTTATCCGGAAATCAGAAAACCGGAAAATCAAAAAACCGGAACGAAATTCGATAAATTTTCCCGCCATTAAAAAAAATTTTTTCCTCTTAAGATTTTTGGATTTTTCGTTCCTTTTTAAAGGATGTTTACCTTACCATCATTTTGGAAATAATCATTAATGCAATCTTCATCGTTTTTTCTTCTTTTTAAGATTTCCGAATATTTTTTATTTTTAGTTGGGTTTAACAATAAAAAAACGGCTTTTTGTAGCGATTCAGAAAACCGGAAAAATCAGTTATCCGGAATATCGATGGTCCCCATCGTTCCGGATAATCGGTTCCCTACTGTAGTAGCATTTTTAACACTAAACATACCAACACTTAATGTATACCTATTTCTACCATAGCCGGTCAAATGACCGGACTTCATGTTTGTTGATTGTATTTATGAACACGGATGTTAGGAAGGAAATAAACTAAAAAAAAACTTTATTATAATTAAACAAAATTTTATATCGTCAATTTTTATGTATAACAAACACAAAGAATAAGAATTTTTAATTCATTACTCAACACATTTTTTACATATACAGGGTGCTTTCATTGTACATTTTGCGCAAACACAATTCTCTTAATTATTATTATTTCTATAATTCCTATAACTAATATTAATTCTTCTAAGAACTTGTGCTGTCTTGATAGTTTCGAAATTTTTCAGGGTAAAAACTAACAGTTAGTTAATAATGAAGTAAAGCTATCAAAATAAAGTATAAGCTACTAACATACCAAAACATTCAGTTTTTGACACTTTCTCCTGCACAAAAACGCCAATCTAAAATTTTTGGTACTTTCTCAAAATTTCTATAATTCTTAAAATTATAAGAATATATAAGAATTATAATTCTTCTCATTATTAATTCTCCTAAGAACTTGTGTTGTCTTGATAGTTTCAAAATTTTTCTGAGTAAAATCTAACAGTTAGTTAGAAATGAAGTAAAGCTATCAAAATAAAATATAAGCTACTTACCAAAACATTTAGTTTTTGTCACTTTTTCTAGCACAAAAATGCCAATCTAAAATTTTTGGAGCTTTCTTGAAATTTAAATTCACAGTTATTCTGATTGAACTAACTACGCATCAGTCTTTGCAGAAATATGCAACTCATCGAATATAATACGCTGAACAAGCATTACATTGTCATTTCTGATCCAATAACCTTATAGAGCAATAAATTGTTCTCCCGGTCAAATGACTGACTGCAGTAGAAATAGGTATACGACAAGTATTATTGGAAAGAAACAAAATACAAAATAAATAAATAATAATAGAATATTAAGTGTATATTATTGTTTGAAAAAAATCATGAAGTCAAATGTGCAAAAACGATAAGATGATAAGCGCGTCTTTGATGCAAAAGTTATGGTATGTTTAGTCAGGGTTCATGCTCTACTTTAAAAATAAAATTCAAGCACTTTTCAAGGACTTTTTAAGACTTATTTAAAATTCTCAAGGACTTAAATTTTAGTAAAAGATAGACAAAAATTTAAAATTTTAAACCAAAATGTCTTGACGATAATAGTTAGTTGATGATAAATGTTAGACGATAATAGCAGTACTGAAAAATAAAACTTCCGTTGCTCTGTAATCTAAGTGTAAAAAAAGCAAAGGGTGATTGACATCAAGTCAGGGATAAAATTTATGATGCATAAAAATGTCAGATTTGAATTTTACATAAGGCCTATTTTAAGCTAGGTATACAATCTCTAAATATGCAAAGATCCGGACAAGTCATGAAGAAAAGAGGAACATTTCAAACAATCTATACAAAAATTAAAACAAAGTACATTCAAATTTATTTATAATAACAAATCTACAGTTAGAGTAAAGAAAATAGAAAACATACTACTTAAAATTATTAAAAGATATTTATTAGTAAAAAACTCATGCATCTTAAATGATATGTAAAGAACAAAACTATCATTAACAAATATAATAAATAATTTTTGAATGTCTGTAGTAAAATATGATTGAAAAAAGAATCAAATAAAGCGGACACAAATAAAAAAAGCTGAACTTCTACAACATAATCACTGGGAAGATGGGGGAGGGGGGGGGGAGTGTTCTATATAGTACTGTAATAATGAGATACATAAAAACAACTCTGACAGGAGAATTTTTTTAAATATTTAAAGTGGAAGAAGCATTTAGACAGTGAAATTTAAATTGTTCTTAAATATAATTTTAAAATTTTGACCACTTCTCACTTCTCTATTAAAGAAAATTAATCAATTATTGTCCCAGCTTAATTAGCATTTTAAATTAATTACCAGTCAGTCATTTTAAATTGAAACAGTTGCCAACTTTCACCTTAAAATCTTCTGATAGATTCTTCCTAACAATTTTCGTCACTTTGACTGTTTTAATTAACCAATCATACTTGAATTTATTAAATTTTTTTCAGTAGCATTAATCATACGCACTTTGTGTTTGCCTTTCTATTTGATTAAACGTCATCAAAATTTTTTTTTTTAATTGATAATAATATATTTTCATAATATATTTAATAGTAGCTATGAATTTTTTTTTATTTCAAATTAATTTTTGCAATATATATAGAATTGACTGTTTTAATTAACCTGTGATTCTTTTTTTAATTAATCAATCATACTAGAATTTTTTTTTTCAGTAGCATTAATCGTACGCACTTTGTGTTTGCCTTTCAATTTGACTAAATGTCATCATAACTGAACTGACTAAAACATAATCATAAAATAAATTTTTTTAAAATTAATAATAATATATTTTCATAAGATTATATTAGATAGTAGCTATAAATTTTTTATTTATTTCATAAACGAATTTTTGCAGTATATATAGAATTACTGTTAATATTTTTTTATTCATTGAATTTAAAAATTTTATATTGCTTTTATTTAAAAGAAAAATAACAATTGACTAAGTTAGTTTTTTAAACTTTTATTTGTATTAGATTTTTAAAAAAAATGCCTCTCAAAAAGCAGGTAAAGTCAATACATTAAAGAAAGCAAGTATTATTTGAAACACACAATTCAAATTTTCTGTCAAATAAAAATTTCATTTTTCAAAAGTAAGAAGAAACATTCAGCATTGCTCTACTGTTGTTGGCTAGCATACAATAATCCCCTTTCCCGGAATCATGTAGCAGGGGCAGCAAGTGAGTAAAACTAATCATTCCATTCAAAATAAAGTTTCGGGTTATCTTTAGAAGTCCCCTTCTACAAGAAAGTATTCTTCCATCATTTGCAACATGTCGCTATTGACGTGACCCATGGCTGAACCAATTATTTATTTCACCTCAATCTTTTTCACTAGCTAATACTTTTGTTTTTAACAAATCAGTTAGGATTAAAAAAAAAAAACGAAATGGGATAAATTTCAGGGGCCCCATTGGAACTCGGAGCCTGGATCCTTCCTTAAAAACAGATCTGCTCAGGAGTCTACTGCAGGGGGAAAAAGCTCCTTCCAAGTCCAACTACTCATATTTCTCTCTTTGAGTTAAAAGCAGGGACTACAATAGGGTCAAACCCAGAGCTAAGTCAAACCGGTCTTTGCTGAGGACCACGTTGACCAAAGAGGGAAATCGTGACGTGCGCAACTGATAAGTGTGGACAGCACACGTCATCATCAGAAAGGTAGGAAAGTCATTCTCTCGCACTAACGTGCGTCAGATGTTAAACACAGAAATGCGGAAAATGGGGCGGTTTTTAAGAGTTTCAGATACTTTTCAAGGTCATTTTAAATTTTTCAAGGATTTAACATTATTTTAAAGTACTTCTAGGGGCCCTTGAAAATCAAAATGAAATTCAAGTACTTTTCAAGGTTTTTTCAAGGCTGCGGGAACCCTGTTAGTGTTAATAGCCTCTTTTGAAAACATGAGGATATATTTTCAAAAATTAAAAATTCTAAACAATTAAGAAACTTTCGATATTATTAATACATAGCATTTATGAAGGACTTTTCAAAATATGGTAAATAACTATAGGATTCAATTCTAAAATTCAAAAAAAATTTCCTTGACTTCTTGAAGTAGGTTTACGTGAAATTCAAGTGTTGCATATGTTTTCAATTAATAAATCTTAAGAGTTTAAGATTTTGAACCAATAATGCAACACAAAATTTATCAAACATAAAAGTTATTTGTTACAAAATAAATCAGAAATAATTGCAAGATAAAATTATATTAAGTCAATGTTTTTTTAAAAATATCATTCGCCATAAGATTTTATTTATCAAAAATGGGGATAGGGTAATGAGTAATAAACAAAACCATTTTTTTTAAATATTTAAATATTATTCGCCCTTTGGCTAATGGCAACTGTATATTTTGAACCATATATCAAAGTGTGCTTTAGTATAGTTTCCAAATAATGTCATACCATACAGTAGCCAAAACTTATGTTGATCTAACAAACTGAAAATATCTACTTAAAAAGATTGACATAAAAAAAAAAATTTATGATAAGGAAAAAAATGTGACTATTAATTGAATCAGTAAATCAACAAAGATTTAAAATTAAAATTTTATATCAATTCAACTCAAGATTTTGCCTACATAAATCCACTGGTGCACCATAAGTTCTTTTTTTCCTTTCTATTATCTCAACTTAGTTTTAAAAATAGTATTGATTAAGATCATGAATATATCATTTTTAGAATGGTAAAAAATAAAAGGAAAAGTTGAAAATAACTGCATTGCTTCAATACTTTACATAAATAAGTATAATGAAACCTAGTTTTATAATTATATAAAGAATTCCTCTTAAACCATGAAAATAAAATTTTATTTAATATTTAAGTTAAGAGATAACATACTAAACATATACACTACAAATCACATATCATATTTACAATTGCAAATAGCATGCTAATTTTTACATCAGAATACTGTTAAGTATGAATAATAAAACTGGCTCAAAAATAATAAGATATATTATGTTTATCTTAAATTTCTGTACAAAACTCTTTAGTATTATATTAAATTTAAGCTGTTTTTTTAGTACTTATTGCTAAACAATTGTATTTGTCATAGTTTCTTCCAGTTTTTTTCTTTTCTTTCCGTGTCCTGGAAAAAATAAATTTTTTCTGGATCAGCTGCCAAATCAGCTTACAATAAATAATTAAACAATAATATCAATAATTTCATTTAAGGCTGATACTTAAAATACTTGATTTATCCAATCATTAATTTTGAAACAAATTATAAAAAAAAAAACTTACTTTTTCTCTATCATGTGCTTTCATGTGGCTTTTTAGTTTATAATAGCTTCTACCAATGTAAGAGCAATATGGACAGGCATAGGAATTTTTGTCAATTTTAAAGTCTTGTGCTCTATCCTGGCTCTGTTCATGCTAAAAATAATAAAACAATTTACTAAAAAATAAGCACATATAACTGAAATAAACTGACACTTTATCAGCAGGATTGACACAACTTCCTCCTCGAAATGAAAAATATTTTTCTGCCCGACATATATATGTTACGGTCAATAAGTCGGTTATATAATGCGGTCAATAGTCGGTTAATATTAATACTAACCGGTCAATATTAATAATAACCAAATAAACCGGTTAAAGAATAATTTATGCAAATTTATCACATTAACTGGTTATTATTAATAATAACCAATGAAGTTTGGTCAATGTCATTCGTTCGCTTTTTCATAGGGATATTTCCATATCGCGATCTGCCACATCAACTACAATCGTCATGGTGTCAAATTGATTGGAAAAAAAAAATTAAATAAAACATGCGGATGTTTGCCCGGGGGTGGCTACGAGTGATACCCTTCAAGTTGGTCCTTTCTGTGAATTTTTTTTCCCTTTTGGTTTCCTGCGGGTAGCTGTCAGGAAGTTGCAAAGATTATTTTGCCACAGATCACGATACGGAAATCTCCCCTTTTCATTTTTCACTTTGACCAAAAGAAGTGGTTATTATTACTTTTGACCGATTAGTATTAATAATAACTGGATTTATCACTTTAACCTCAACACACATACAAAGAGGCTCACCAATACCCAATGCTATATAAACCATTTAATAATATTGACCAAACTTCATTGGTTATTATTAATAATAAACTGTTAAAGTAAATAATTTGCGATATTTCTCACTTTATCCAAAATAGGAGATTATTATTCATATTCATAGCGTTAATAATAACCGTATTTATTACTCTAACCGTAACATAAAGATTTAAAAATTTTTACTATCCTATTGATTGAAAGAAATAATTATTGTCTTTTTCCAACCGCACACAAATTTTCTTTTTCACAGGGAAAAATACAAATTCAATAATATATATATATATATATATATATAACACAAAAAAATAGAAAAGCAGTAAAAAAAAAATTGAAGTTAGAAAAATATTAAAAAGATTTCTTTTAAAACATGTTTAAATATGAAAGTTGAGTATTCAGCCCTTTTTCTCAAGCACCCCAAGTGGTTGGCTAGGTAAACCTGATGTTAGATCCCCTCCCTGTCTTAAAGTAAAAACTTATTTAAAACATAATTTGCAAGAAACAACCCAACATTAAACTAATTTAATTATCAAATGTAAAATAATAATTTATTTGCTAATGACCATTCCCACATACTTTTTTTTTAATTTTCATAAATTTACTTTAAAATTTACCAAGGCATTTTTTTATTATTGTCGTAGATTTTTTTTCCATCCTTATTCTTAACAAAATGGGGTATCAAAAAAGAAAAATGCTTTAGAATCAACGCTTATCGTTGAACGAAATAAAAAAGTATACACATGATCAAAGGTATTATGAGTGTAATGGAAATTATTTTCATAGCATACAGGTTTTTAAATTTTTAACAAAATCGAATGGAAATATATAAGAATCAGAATAAGTTATGGGACAGCATTTTATTTTTCCTTTAAAAAAAAAAAAAAAAAACACAATTTAAGCTTGCAAAATCTTACTCAACATTTAGTTTACATCTTATTCAACACTTTACAGTTCAACCCAATTACAGAGAGTTTTCAGTTCTTACACAATCCAAAACTATAAAAAGTACTAAAAAGTTTGATATATTATAAGAGGATGCTAAAACTGAAATTGTCCTTGGGCATGGTAAGCCTTAAATCCAACTTTGGAAATTAGACAGTTTTGTATTGATTTTAAAAAAAATATTTACAATAAAAATTGTAAATAATGGACCTGATAGCCTGGTTGGTAGGGCACTGAGCCCATGTCCAAGAGGTCGTGGGTTGGATCCCCACTGGCTGAAAACTCCCCGCGTAGTAAATGGTGACTAATGCACGTTAAATCTGCTGAGTCTTAAAGTCCTCCATGTTCCCTTGTCTTCTGGAGTGGTCCAAAATTACAAGGCTACAGAGTTGGTTGTTGTAAACCAAAAATTGGGTCGACAGTTATAAAAAAAAAGTATTGTATTGATCTAAAAAAAATATTTACAATAAAAAATTTAAATAATGGTGAATAAAATCTATCAGCTAGAACTGGATATTCATTTGATAATTTTAAAGTGTAACTACTTTGACTACTTATTTTACACACATTGCTATCGTCAGGTTCATCAGGACAATGATTATCCCCATTGCCATCAACATCATCGTTAGACGAACAATTATGTTGCTTTGTCACTAGATGAGGCAAGGTTCTTGCTAAACCATCCGGCCACACCTGTACAAATATGATAAAAAATAGTGTTATCAGAGTTTATAGAAAAATAATAATAAAATAGATTAAACAGGGTCGCCACAAACATTCAGAAAAAATAAATTTCTATGACTTATCCAGACTGAATCTTACCTAATCTGCCTGTTTTCTTGTTCCGAGTGGCTTAAATTTTATTAATAATTTTTCAGTAATGCTTCATCCTTAACCCATTTTTGGTCAAAGGTGTGCGAACACACCATTTCAAAAAATATTTTTTTATTAACACTGTGATGTATATTTTTCACTAATTTTATTTTTCACCTATTGTCAAGCATTCTTAAGACTCCCAAAAATTAATAGTAATTCAATTGAAGTAAACACTTTCTGTTGAGAAATTTCAAAACTATTAAAGTTTTTTTTAAACTTAAAACAGTTATTGACAACTGAAATTTTTTGAAAATGCATAGTTATTCCTTTTGAGATTTATCATTATGTTTTTATGATGGATTATAGTTGCAAGTCAGTAAATAAATAAAACAAATTGCATAAAAAAAAACAAGTGTTCAACTAAATGGTTTGTTCATTGATTTGGTGTATGGTGCCCATACGCTCCATTTTATTTCTTAAATAAAATTTTTTATACACAAAATTTTTTGCGTTTCTTAATGAATGTAATGTAAGCATATTTCAATATAAAATAATACCACATTTTATAAAATTTAAGTGCTTGGCCTAAAATGGGTGAAATATAAAATATTTTTGAAAACTTTTACAGGTGAAATCAAAGTTAAAAATGAAAAAAAAAAAATTTCTAAAACCAATTTTTTATGGAAAAAGTCTAGGTACCTCAAAAGTCAATTTATTCATTTTCTCTGAATTTTTAGGTATTTCAGTTAAATTCCCTGATGTGTGACCAACTTATAGTAATATTTTCATTACATTTATTTATATATTTTAAGAATAATAATGGTAAATCAAAAGTTAGGAGTCTAAGAAATTTAAAATAAAAAAGTATTTTTTTAAATGTAATATACAGGAATATGATGTTTAATAGCCTAATTTATGTGACAAAACTTTCTTTATAGTTTAAACAATATTTTTATATTTTATACATATGTGTTAACAAATTAAAAAATTATTAAATGAAAGTAAAATTTTTATGAAGTTATTATATTGTTTGGAAACATAATTTTGCATTGAAGTATACAATTGTTTTTAACAAGTTAAAAGAAAAATTCTACAGGAATTAAAAGAAAAAAGCTTCCGTAAAAATTTTTAATGGAGCAAAAATGAAAAAAAAAGAAAAAAAAATGTGACAAATTATTTTTAAAAGTGTGGAAATTTTCAACCGGAATAGAAGTTTTTTTATGAAAGTGATGCAATGTTTTTTTTTAGGTAAAAAAAAAGTTTACCCCTGAAGTTTATTTGAAAAGCATAGTTTTTAAAATTTTAATCTAATATTACCATCCTTTCAGTCTACACTTTTCTAATTTACAACAGCACTTTTGAAACATTATGTTTTGTGGCAAAATAAATCAGACAAATGAAATACCTTATGAGTTTGCATGTGTTTCTTGACATTAGACTTTTGGGCAAATGCCCGTCCGCATACTATACATTGAAATGGCTTTTCCCCAGTATGGCATCTAATGTGTTGCTGCAGGTCAAAGTTTTTGGTAAACGACTTCCAACAATAAGCACAACTTAGCCTAGAATCCTGAAATATATGAGTTCTAATTTGAATGCTTTTAAAAACTTTTCAGATAGCAAAATAAATAGTTTAAATTATTACATGTTACATAATACAAAAGGAATGCAAGAAACATGATTGAATTAATTTAGGATCTTTATAAAATAATCTAAGATCTTCATATTAAAAAACTTACTTTTTTATTATGATTATCATCACTTTCATTTTCAGCACCTGGCTTTTTTGTTTTTACCATACTACTGTGAAATTCTGTGATTATATTTACAGTACTTGGCTCTTTATCACTTACATTTGACGAAACCTGATTGTTTTCCGAAGTTAGAGTCTGCGTCAACGGTGGCGCAATAAGAACTCCATCACTTTTATTTTCTCCACTCGCACAAAGAACAGAAGCAGCTTCTACACTATTGCCTATGTTTAACACTACGGGCTGGCTTGCTACTGCAATAGCCCTGGGGAACAGTTTATCGTTTATGATAGAGAGTTGTTGTGTTTCAGGGTTCAGAGGCTGGAGAACATGGTGAACGGCTTGAGGTGTGAATGCAGATTGTGGCAGCAATGTATGGTTAGGTGATATGGGCAAGCTTGCATTTGTAGTGACTGCACTAGAAACACTAGGATCTAATGCAGCATTAGATAATTGAAGAAGATCAGCCTCTGTCAAGACGAAACTTTGCGGATAACTGGCTAAAGATAATGGAATCTACAAAAAGAAATTATTATTATTTTTAGAAATGAAGAATGAAAAAATTTGCTGTCATTTATTGCACAAGTTAAGCACATAGTTATAATTAAAAATAAATATATACTGCAATAATATGATTTAGATTCGAAGCAGGGATGCACAACTGAATATGACTGCTGAATATGAAACACTGAATATGATTTGAAGGTCAAAAGTGGCCTGTTAACCTAGTCCCTGAATTGTCTTAAATATTAATAAAACTATGAAAGCAAAACATGAAAGAAAAATCTCATTCCTTTTTGTTCCATAACAAAAAGTTACTGATGAAGTTCACCTTTCAAGACCTTTTTTACAGAGAACCATTTCAAATGAGTTTGTTCAAACAATTGGGACAAAAAGAAAGGAAAGTTTTCAAATTGGAAAAGATAATAGATAAAAAAAAAATAATAATATCAAAATTCCGATTACATAACACATAAATCAACTATCAATATTAACACTTTAGTAACAAATTAAAAGATAAAGAAATATTTTTAATTTTTATTTGTTTATTCTTTTTATAAATGGTAATATTTTGTATAAAAGGTAATATGTTAATTTGTCTAGATGGTAATAATTTCTATTGAAAAATAGCTGCATTTGTTTAGATTGATTGTTATTATCCGCGCCTGAATTTAAAAAAAAAAGAAAGGAAGAAACTATACATGTGTAAGTCACTCATATTACTTTCAAATAGACTCTAAATGTACCATGCATTTTTATGATTATTTATGTTGGTCTTCCTCATAATATTTTCTAGTATATGTGGCTTACAAACCGAAAATAAGAACGTATTCCTGTACATACTAGGGGATTCAATTTAACTCTACTCATTAGAATCTTCATTGAAAAGAAGTAAGATTTTCTCATGACTTTTTAAATATAGTTTTGTATTACTCTGAGTTTTTCAGACCTATAGATGTCTTTAGTTTGAGTTCGTCCACATGTAAGACATTAACATATTTACATAAAGCTTCCAAAATAAAACAGTTTATGAATAAAGAATAAAACAAAATGTATCTCTCAAAAAGATAATGGTACAAAAAGCATAATTTTAATTAATTATTTTAATCATAAACTTATTCGTGGTTTAAGTTGTTCTAGGCAAATATTATTAACAGAATATGATTATACAGCACATTTTCTTTAAAAAAATGACTCTTTTAGAATAATTAAAACTAAATAAATATCTTAGGCATGTTACATAATCTTCCAATATTAATTATTTTCTTTCAATAGATGTAAAAAAAAAAGTTAATTATATGTTCTAACTAAAATGAAAAATAATTATAAAAAAAAGGAAAGAAAGAAAAAAAATTATACATCTGAAAATTCATAAGCAATTTATATTATATGAAACACCTACACGTACATTGTTATAATCATGTTGCATCTTTTCACATGTTGGCATAAGCAGTTAAATGCTATTTCATCACTCCATATTTTAAGTTAAACTATGCTTTAAACTAAATACTATTTCTTTATTTTTTCTCATGTGTTTGGATTCATGTATAGATCTCTTTCAAAATTTTTCTGCTTTATTCAAATGAAAAGAGCAAATGCTTAATGGGACCCAGAACAAAATAAATTCTGGTTTCCATCCTTAAAGCACGGCCTTATTTTCCAATTTTGTAGAATTTGTGCAAAATATATATTTAGAATTTCGTACAGACAAAAGTTCCATGAAAATAATATAACCAATGAGAGAGCAAAGTAATCTTGGATCGAAAAGCGATACGAAGAGAATGTAAAAGGTGTTCTGAGGTTTGGCAAGCAGGAAGCAGACCCTTCTAGAGCGAATATCATATCTTTAACTTCACAATATTGTCAAAAAAAAAAAGAAAAAAAAAAGAGATCAATTGCATTTTCTCTTTATTTTGTCTTGTATAGAGAAAATAGAACAAAGGACATTTTTTATTTCACTCATTGTCAAAATTTTGATTTTCTGCTTTACTACATTTTTGGAGAAATCCCAAATTTAATGATAAGGACTAAATCTGTACTACTCTCACCCCCCTCTTTAAAAGATTATTTTTTTTCTACTTTTGATACTTCTCAACATCAGATGAAGATAGATTAATATTTAAAGCCAGAAGATGAAAAGGGAATCAAAATAAACATAATTAATAACATAATTGTAACTAGAAAAACAAATTTAGACCAAGCATGGAGAGTTACTAAAAACAATCCTTGATTACTGGCAGATATTTTTTTTCAATAATATATGAAATATGAAAAAAGGAAACAAAATTAAAATAATTACAATAAGGTATTTTAAGAAACAGGTTTGAAAAAATATAAAAATTGCTAATTTTTTTTTTGATGTTTAACAATTATTCATCAAAATTCTCTCTCTCTCTCTCTCTCTCTATATATATATATATATATATATATATATAAATGAACTAATGGAGAATCATTAATTTAGGAAAATGAAAGCAAAATTAATGAAATTGATAATAAGGTAACTTAGTAAACAAATGAAAAGCAATCATAGTTACTAAAACAATTTCTGATTTTAATAAATGGAGCTTTCAATGATTTATGGAAAGAAAAAAAAAACCATCATAATTTACAATAAAGAAACTAAGTAAACAGTTTGAAGCATAGAAAACTACTAAAAAGTATTTCTTCATAAATATTTTATTTATTAAATATTTATATGTACTAATTGAGATTCACTAATTTATGAAAAATGGAACAAAATTGATGTAATTGTAAGGTAATTTTATAAATAGACACTATACAATATTAATAAATTTTTTTTGATAATTAACACAATTTGTTTAAAAAAAATTAATTCAGTGAGTTTTTAAAACGTCAACGGATGTTGAGGAAGTAAAACACTAAACAGTAGCTCGAAACAACAACAAACCTGTATTTTTCTGACAACCACAGTATTCTGGGGGACACTGCAAACATTTGTAGTTACAGGCGATGCATCATTTATACCACTGGAGCTGTTACATTCTGTTTTATGGCTGACAAAAGATTCAATGGAGAGAAATTGCTTCTTACATTTTCCACACTGGAATAAATCACTATCTTCAAGATGAGCAGCTAATAAAAGGAAAAAAAAAATTAATATGTTTAAATTTAAAAAAATTAAATGCGTTCCAAAATATTATTCAACTTATAACATAACAACTTGACACAAACACGTTGGGCATGGTGCAGCATCAATGAAAGCAGCATCATTAAAGAAGCTGATATCATCAAAAGTATTAAAATTAAAAGAGTGATTTGGCTGCTCATATTGCTGGAATGGATGAAAAAAAATTGTGTGAAGCCTTGCACTAGAAGCAAAAAGAGGAAGGTCAAAATAACGATAATTCAATTAGGTTGATAAAATAAAGATGTCCAGGGGAAACCTTCAACAGACGGTCTTCGCCACCCTGTGCTGTCTTGCCAAAAAGTTAGGAAATTTATTAAAAATTAAAAAAAACTCACATAGAAGACATATATTTTTAAAAGCATTTTCATAAATCTAATCAGTAAGCGCATCCTGATAAAAAACTATTAGCATAATATTTCATTTTTAAATTTTCATCAGAAATGAAGTAAATAAAGCTTGCTAAGTCATTAATGAGTAAAGAGAGTTAAAAATATTCCCATTTTGAGCAGGAAATTTTATTATTCCAACTTTTCCTAATTTTTACCACAAGAAGAAGATATAATCTCTTTCCGTTAAATAATAAAATAAAAACAAGTAAAGAAATAAAAAAAAATTTCTAACATGGAAAAAAGACAAAATGCATTTTTTTCTATGAAGTTTCAGGTAGAGTGGGCCACCTTTCTAAAAACATTTATAAAGTAGTCCACTGTAATTCTTACAATTATTTCACTTTGTGGCGTTTATTAAATTGAAATCATGTTACCAAGTGTAGATAATCAATAGATCTATGCGTAACCAAATTGTTCAACAAAAAATAAGCACATTTTAAGTACTTTTCAAGCACTAAAAGAATATTTTTAAGCACTATATGCATTGCAAAAAGCAGAGTTGCACATGAGAGTGCAAGAATCTCACAGAATCCAGCTCAGTATGCAGACATGCGGATCCGCAAGTATTTCATCGAACAAGTAAAATTATGGGCGCTTTCACACGCTACAGATTGACGGTAGTTTGAATGCATTGTGAAAACTTTGAATAGAACAATGTGAAAACCACGTTTTTGCATTATACGTTGCGAAATCGACAAAGTATAGAAAAAATCTCATTTTCTAAAAGGGAAAATTTAGCACTTTTTAAAAACACCTAATAAAAAAGCACATTTAAGGGCTTTTTAGAAACGAAAATAAAAATAAGCACCTTAAAGCACTTTTTAAAAATGCTACACACTATTTAGTATATCAATTGAGTAGAATAAAAAAAATATTTGAGATAATACCTGTTTCAGTTTGATTTACCATCTGTTGATCGATCATACTGTGGACAGTAACAACTGCTTGGTTATCGCTGAGTGACATTCCCGTTGCTGAAGGGAAAATAAATGCAAAGTTTAATAAAATCATAAATAACAAAAATAAAGAGAGATTATTAAATGAGCAAATTAAATTACATGATTCACAGGAAGGGGAATCAGACATATTTCACTATGAGATGCACAAACTAAACTGATAGATGAAGTACTGTTTGTTTCCACTCCGCTGCAGAATATTCACAAACTATCTGTGACAAAACTCTCTAGCACTAACATCTTTCTCAGGGTGCATAGCCAAATTGTTGAATTAAAAATAACCTTTTAAGCACTTCAAAAAACTATCATAATTAGACAGGGTTGGAAAGTTTTTGACAATCGACAGTTTTATTTTGTTTGAACGTCATGTCAAAAAAAAAAACTTTTGGCTTTGTTTTTGACAATAGTAAAAAATCATGAAATTTTGAATCATGAAAAACGAATGGCGCTTCCATACGATACGCTACGAACTGACAATACACTGGAAAAAATCGGGGTTGAATTAATTATGAAAACGTTGAATAAAAGAATGTGAACTGCGTCTTTTTGCATAATTCGAAGGGAAAATCAACATAAGGGAAAAACCTCATTTTGAAAATGGAAAAATTAAGCACTTTTTAAAAACAACCATGAAAAAAGTACCTAAAGGGCTTTTAAAAAACGAAAATAAGCACCTTTAAGCACTTTTTAAAAAAGCTACGCACCCTGTTTCTGCAACATACTTTTAATAATAACATACATAAATGTTACTAATTTGAAATAACTAAAGTGCTGTGTTAAAAAAAAAAAAAAAAACTACATATAATTTTTTAAATTTAACATTTAATAATATTTTATTCTAGCATTATAGATGATATTCTCACATTTTGCAAGGGAGAAAAATGCAATAACCATTTCTTTCATCACATTTTGCAAATAATCATCACAATAAAAAAGTAATTAAAAATCTTGAAATCCGTAGCAGTAACTGCAGGAAGAAAGATCGAAGACGAATTTGGACTCCTCAAAGAGAGGTTACTCAAATGCGAAATTTGTTTACAGATTAGGTTGTTGCAGGGCTCGAAAAAACTATGAAATTTTACCCGTCCCCGAGGACGGCTTACCCAACAATGTACCCGTCCTTCTTTGAAACTAACCCGTCACTTCTAAATAAATAAAAATATAATTTTCTCTTATTTATTACAAACATTTATATAAATTGCACAATGAATTAGTAGTTACTAGGATTACAAAACTAGGATTACATTATACAGTAATACGCATTACATTGTATAGTATATATTAGGTTACTAATAGTAACTTATTATTTCTTTTATGAAATAATTTAAATGACAAAGGTCAAGTTATCTGGAAAGTCAATTTATCCGAGGGTACTGCGTTTATTAATCTCTTAACTGCCGCGGGCGTATATATACGTCTCGGCCAGGCGATGCATTAACTGCCGCAGGGGTATATATACGCTTTCCCGAAGTACGATGCTTTGCATTGCGCTGCTATAAATAGAACTACACCCTCTACTTCAGAATGCAGTAAAATGGCCTTGAAAGTGTTTGCTTTACGAATGTATTACTAATTTCGGAGGAGGGGGAATGGGAAAAGGATGTTATGGAAAAGTGATATAGTATTAATTGCTTGCGTGTATTTATTTAAGTAAGGTCGGGTTTATTCTTTTTATGCTTTTGTTTCCCGTATGTATTTGGTGCTTTTTATGCATTCCATCAAAGAAAAATGCATCGCGAAAATGTGCTGTTCGTTCAAGAAAAAAAATTCTTCGTGAATCCCGCTATCAGTTCGATGAATGTGATGTTGGTTTATGTGTCCAACCATGTTTCAGGATTTATCATACAACAGCTAAGTTTTAACATCTTTTATATTGTATTTTTATTATTTAATTTAAATTTTGTATTTTCCTTCTTTCCTATTTCTTGTCTTGTAAAATTAAACTGTTTTTAAATTGCAAAGCGTGCATCATTTTCCCCACTGCACTTGAGCGAAAAACGGTGGCACTGGGGAGTGAATCATGTTAATTTTACTCTGCTGTTAAGGGGTTAAATGAATCAAATATGATGTTTGCCAGTTCCACAAACAAGCCAATGATTTATTGAGGTTTCTGCAGAGAAATCTGAAAGGGGTTTTCCATTTTGGTAGATGCTCATAATTGCGTTTATAACACTACTTGTTTAAGGTACGTAATGTGTTTTTTTGTAAGCTCATTGCAGTAAAGCCCCTTTCAACCACTGCAGTACTCCCAGACAGAGAAAACATCATTTCTTCCATACGCAGTATGTTGTTGTATATCTAGATTAGAGGGCCATTTTAGAAGTGAGGAGCTAGACTTTTGTAGGGTAACAAAAATTGAGAATGTATCACGAACATTAACGGGAAAATGGCCGTCCGCGCGGATGTCGGATTCGAGAAATTCGTTGTCCGCGGGGATTTTGCGACCACCGAGGATGGGTGGTTTTTCAAGCCCTGGGTTTTTGTAATAAATAATATATCATAAAAAAAATTTAAAAGCTATGGAGATATCAATTGCATTAACTGCTAAAAATTCAATAGAATTATTGCCTTAAAATGTAAATACTCAAATGCACGATTGGAAATTTCCATATTGTTTGAAACATAGCGCGATATTTAAAAACCATGTGAAAATCAATATCAATAACTGCTGAAAATACAATCAAAACATTACATCGATTTACGATACTATCGGTTTAAATTTAGCACGCCAATAAGTGATGATCCAAACGTATAATTGAAATTACCTGCAAATACCTGTCTAAAAGAAAAGTAAATTTTTTTGCTTTTCAAAAGAAAAATCTTTCTGCAAGAACACTGTACCATTCTTGGACATTGTGGCTTTGTCTCTGCAATTCTGGCCAGGCGCTACTCACAATACCATTTTAACGCTTGCTAGAATGTCCAATCTGTACCTTCATTCCAACATAGTGATCAAAGTTTTGCTCAATTATATTTTTAATTCATAGAAAATCCCTACCGAAGTAGAAGTTAAAACACTTCGGTGCTTAAATATCGATATCTTTTCATTGAATTAATAGGAACAGTCAGGAAGAAGTGATTCCGCTTATGAGAAGATTTCTGTTTTGAAGATATTTCCGTGTCGGTATCTACCATAAAATAATTGCCAATAAATTAAAAGAACATCACATAGAAGGAGACTAACTAGGAGGGCATAAATCGTAGCCACACGGAGCAAATATCTATATGTTTTTATTTAAAAACCATTGCGAGTTTAAAATTAATTTGGCGACTGTAGATGCCGAGCACAGATACCGATACAGAAATATCCCCAGACTATTTTCTTGAGACCAATGAACTAGAAAACATTTGTTTCAGAAAAATAGTTAAAGTAGCAAAATAATATTTTTTTAAGCATCTAATGAGTTTCGAAGAATATCACAAATATGCATTGCATTACAAAGGAACTATAATAAAAGCTTATATCTCAGAAAAATTTATAAAGTAACGCTATTATGATAAAACAGTGTAAAAGCTAATCGGATTGGCGAATCAATTTTGTGAACTTCTAAAAATACTCTAAATTATGAACTACAATCAAAGCAAGACTTTAAGTAAAATATTGATATTCAAAATAGAAATTATCTTCCAATAAATACTTCTGATGAAGAATATTTGGACGAAAAAACTTTTAAAATAAGTTTAACTTACTAGGGCAAGAACTCAACAAGAGCTGCGCCATCTTGTTTGTTTATTATTGTTTGATTTTCATATGCTGAGTTGAGTTGTGCGTATGAAAGCAGAAAGTGAAAGTAAAAAGTCAGTTTTAGCCAAGTCGTAAAGATCTCTCTTAAGCATGGCTAAATAGGTTATTCTCGCTGCAGTATGTTAAAGCGCTGACTGTTGGCACTCTGTTTACATAAGTCCTCTAAAGACTGCCTCTTTGGATTGAATATAGTTTTAATTTCAACCAATAGTGGTCCTTCTACAGCAGAAAAAATGAGAGCGTCCGGAGAGCAACCCAGATAAGGATACATAGGATTCACAACCAAACCAACTCTTCTCACATTCTGGTTCAAATACAAATTTCGAATTTTGTTTCTGACGACAGGCTCCATTTTCTGACCCTATTGCACTGCAGGAAGCTTGGAAATATCAGGTGGTGACGAAATTCGCTTCGCCAATACGTTCATATCTTTAGTATATTTTAGGATTTTATAAAAACTAGATGCAGTTATCCTATACTGCCGTTCTTTTATCCATAGAGGATGGTCAGATTGACCGACAGTGTTTTTTTCTAACTCGTAACAATCAGTCACTTCATAATAAAGATTTGAATTGATAAATGTTATTTCATCGAAACTCAATTCATCCACAAATTTACTTTTATCGTTACCTGCAAAAGGTACAGCTGGCAAAGGGATAGTTTCATTTAAGAAATGACTGTTCTCTACGACATGAAAAATTGAAAAATTTGGAGGAAGTGCCTTCAGTGAAGAAAAATTTACCTCTTTGCTCACACTTTGACAATTTTTAACACTAAAGACAGTTTCAGCCTTTTTTGGGGAGAACTTTTTCTTAGAAGGTAGATGCCATCTCTGAAGTTTTTCAGTTGGAGCTGAAAACATCTCTTTCTTGCTGTAATCCTCAAGCAAGGCCGCTAAAGCAAAGAAATGCCGTCAAATCGCAGGATTCGCACCAACGGGACACTCACAAGTTCCGCTCACAATCTGAAATAAATATATATATCCTAAATATCAAGACATTAACAAAAATAACAAGCACAGCTTAAAAGAAGCATAAAGGATATTATCATTGAATAGAACAAGAGGGGGCAGATATATGAAAAACAAATAATCAATAGCAAAGTGTAGTATTAAATTATATATAACGCTGCATATCCTAAACGTTGTTTACCTTAGTTTGTATTTTAGCACAAAGGTCTCCCACTTGTGTATTTATGGATGGTGTTTTCAGTAGAAATGCAAACAATAACAATCTCGAGCTCGGCACCTACTCTAGTTCCGGTTAAAAAGTTTGCAGCTGCTTACTACACGTTATTCTGATAGGCGATGTTTTCAAACGGATAATTTTGTTTTCAATAAAAGAAATAAATTAGATAAGTTCTGAGCTCAAATCTGCCGTATTTCATAAGATACTAATGTTATTATGAAATTCTGGGGAGTTTTGAGTGAAAATTTGTTTTAGTTATTTTGTTATTTATTATTAAAAAAGGTGACATGGTTGCTAGATTTTGAATAACTCGCTTTTTTGCCAGTCTTGATTTAGCCTCTTTCCATATGTTTATTGCTGTTTGTTCTTGTTGCAAGCAGTGCACCATCTTACGTTAGTGTTAACACTTTTAGCATTGTAAACACAAGTATTGTTAGCATTGTAAACACAAGTAATAAGTAATAAAATACATTGTTTGCAACAATCTCAAAACACAACGATGCCAAATGGCTTTAAATTACAACGGAAACAGTAACCCGGAAATTTGGGGGGTACCGAGCTTGCAGCGTTCCCTAGTGTAGAAAACACCATTCATACTTTCTTAATACTAATATATTTTCTATGCTTTTGAAATTGTAATAATACAGATTATTTGCAGAAAAATGGAAAACACTGCTGATCGATCAGAAAAATTGTAGCATATTTATAAAAAGCAAATTTTTTTAAGAATAAATTTATAGTTATAATGTGATAATGATAAGATTTTCGTATACTAACATTCAATCTTTCTTAGCATTCACAATGGGTGAAATTTAAACACGTTAATTCGGAAAGTCGAGTATTTAATTTGTGACAAAAAATCGATTGTTTCTGAATATATAAAAATCCAAGTTAAGCAACACCGGAAAGATTCATAGATTATGTCTCATTTCGAAAAAATTACGCAACTCCTAGTTATTACACATAGTCTAGGACTAAAATCAAAGTTTCATTCTTCTGTAACAGAGATCAGAAGTGTAGGAAACAAATTCATAGAGAATGGTCCTTTAGTTTCAGAATTGCAAGTACTTCTATATGTAATATGTCAAAAGGGGTTAGGAAGTATGATGAAGAGTGGCACCTTGTGACGAAAGAGATCAGATATATTGAAAAAATGCGTGGCAAGATTTTTTCTTCCAAGGGATACAGATTTATGTAAAGTAACATTTTATTTACATCGCAATAGAGCTGCACAAATAGGCTATTGACGACGGTCTAAAAAGAAACACCTCAGATGATGATCCGAATACGTACCTACCATTACGATTTTGATCCTTTGCAGAGGAGATGGCTTCCCCACTTTAATTGCCCAAGGATACATTTTACGACTGAACACTTAAACGATATTCCACACCACATCCTATTCTGTCCAACTGCCTGATCAAAATAGTTATTCATCCGCTCACTGACTCAGGCCAATGATGCTTAATTTCAGTGTTCTACTTGGGACAGAGTTTATATCATTAATTCAGTCTGGCTGTTTCAGTAAATCAGTACTGCGTGTATTTAAATAAATCATGATGGCTCAAGGGATAGAGCGTTTGCTTTCCAATGAGGTGAACCAGGTTCTAATCCCAGCAATGGCTGGTCAATACGAATTCTGCCTCAAGCTTGCATCCACCACAGTGCTGACGTAGAAAATGGCGCGAGTAAGGTTCAAATTTCGGGACCCACCCTAATTCACCTAATCACTTATTCAGCTCCCCCTAATTCACCTATAAAAATTTCCTCGTACAGTATTGTTTGGACCATGGACCCCTACTTAGGGTTCGAGTTTGAAAAATGTAATTTTATATTGAAAGGATTTAGACGGCTTCCAAATTCGACCCGCACCCTACCTTTATATTCTATTTTTTATTTTTTTATTATTATTCCATTATGTGTTGTTTAACAAAGAAAGATGCACGATTTTAATCATAGAACACCTTACGCATGATAAACTTTCAAATATATTGTAAAAACAATTTAAAACAATGGAAAAAACCCAGTTTCCTGGATTTTTACTGTCTTCACCCAGTATTTGAAATTTTCCCATTTTAAAAAATTTATTTCCTACGTGTAGGACCCCCTAAAATAAAGAAAAATACACAATAAAAAAATAATATAATGCAAAATAAGCAAAAGAAAAAAAGAAGAAAATTTTTGAAAAGTTACCGCAGCAGGGACTCGAACCTGCGACCTCTCATCCCAGCCATTAGTTAATAGTCCAGTGTCTTGACCACCAGACCTCTTGCACATGGGAAGCCCGCCACAATTTCACTTCAAAAGCCCTCTAGCGGTCAGCTATGCAATTGACCTTTGGAAACCCCCCCTGCTCCCCCTAATTCACCTATAAAAATTTCCTCGAACAGTATTGTTAGGACCATGTTCCTCTACTTAGGATCCGAGTTTGAAAATTATAACTTTATATTAAAAGGATTTAGACGGCTTCCAAATTCGATTCAGATCCGACCTTTTAGTTCTATTTTTTATTTTTTTATTATTATTTTATTATGTGTTGTTCAACAAAGAGAGATGCACGATTTTAATCATAGAACACCTTACGCATGATAAACTGTCAAATATATTGTAAAAATAATTTAAAACAATGGAAAATACCCAATTTTTATGGATTTTTCTAGTTTTCACCCATTATTAGAAATTTTACCAATTTAAAACAATTTTTTCGTACGTGTAGGAACCCCTAAAATAAAGAAAAATACGCAATAAAAATAATATAATGCAAAATAAGCAAAAAAAAAAAAAAATTTTTTTTTGAAAAGTTACAGCAGCAGGGACTCGAACCTGCGACCTCTCATCCCAGCCATTAGTCAATAGTCCAGTGTCTTGACCACCAGACCACTTGCACATGGCAAGCCCGCCACAATTTCACTTCAAAAGCCCTCTAACGGTCAGCTATGCAATTGACCTTTGGAGACCCTCCCTGCTCCCCCTAATTCACCTATAAACATTTCCTCATACAGTATTGTTAGGACCATGTACCCCTACTTAGGGTCCAAGTTTGAAAATTATAACTTAATATTAAAAGGAGTTAGACGACTTCGAAATTCGAAACGCACCTTACCTTTTTATTTTATTTTTTATTTTTTTATTGTTATTATATTATGTATTTGATAACAAAGAAAGATGCACGATTTTACTCTGAGAAGACCTTACGCATGATAAACTGTCCAATATGTTGTAAAAATAATTTAAAACAATGGAAAAAACCCAATTTTTATGGATTTTTCTAGTTTTTACCCATTCTTAGAAATTTTCCCAATTTAAAAATTTTTTTTTCCTACGTGTAGGACGCCCTTAAAATACTGAAAAACACAATAAAAAAATAATATAATGCAAAATAAACGAAACAAGAAAAAAAAGAAACTTTTTTGAAAAGTTGTAGCAGCAGGGATTCGAACCTGCAGCCTCTCATCCCAGCCGTGAGATAATAGTCCAGTGTCTTGACCACCAGACCACTTAAACATGTGAAGCCCCCCACAATATCACTTCAAAAGCCCTCTAGCGGTCAGCTATGCAATTGACCTTTGAAGACCCCCCCTGCTCCCCCTAATTCATCTATAAAAATTTCCTCGTATAGTATTGTTAGGACCATGTACCCCTACTTAGGGTCCGAGTTTGAAAATTATAACTTAATATTAAAAGGAGTTAGACGGCTTCGAAATTCGAAACGCACCTTCCCTTTTTATTTTATTTTTTATTTTTTTATTATTATTATATTATGTGTTGTTTAACAAAGAAAGATGCACAACTTTAATCATAGAACACCTTACGCATGATAATCTGTCAAATATATTGTAAAAATAATTGAAAACAATGGAAAAAACCCAATTTTCCTGGATTTTTCCAGTTTTTACCCATTATTTGAAATTTTCCTAACTTAAAAAAAATTTTCATACTTGTAGGACCCCCTAAAATACTGAAAAACACAGTAAAAAAAATAATATAATGCAAAATAAACGAAAGAAGAAAAGAAAGAAATTTTTTTGAAAAGTTGTAGCAGCAGGGATTCGAACATGCGGCCTCTCACCCCAGCCGTGAGTTAATAGTCAAGTGTCTTGACAACCAGACCACTTGAACATGGGAAGCCCTCCACAATTTCACTTCAAAAGCCCTCTAGCGGTCAGCTATGCAATTGACCTTTGAAGACCCCCTCTGCTCCCCGTAATTTACCTTAAAAATTTCCTCGTACAGTATTGTTAGGACAATGTACCCCTACTTAGGGTCCGAGTTTGAAAATTATAACTTAATATTAAAAGGAGCTAGACGGCTTCGAAATTCGAAACGCACCTTACCTTTTTATTTTATTTTTTATTTTTTTATTATTATTATATTATGTGTTGCTTAACAAAGAAAGATGCACGATTTTACTCTGAGAAAACCTTACGCATGATAAACTGTCAAATATGTTGTAAAAATAAATTAAAACAATGGAAAAAACCCAATTTTCCTAGAACTTTCCAGTTTTCACCCATTATTTGAAATTTTCCTAATTTTAAAAAAAATTTTCCTACGTGCAGGACCCCCTAAAATACTGAAAAACACAATAAAAAAATAATATAATGCAAAATAAACGAAAGAAGAAAAAAAAAGAAATTTTTCTGAAAAGTAAAAGCAGCAGGTATTTGAACCTGCGGTCTCTCATCCCAGCCGTGAGTTACTAGTCCAGTGTCTTGACCACCAGACCACTTTAACATGGGAAGCCCGCCACAATTTCACTTCAAAAGCCCTTTAGCGGTCAGCTATGCAATTGACCTTTGAAGACCCCCCCCTGCTCCCCCTAATTCACCTATAAAAATTTCCTCGTACAGTATTGTTAGGACCATGTACCCCTACTTAGGGTCCGAGTAAAAAAATTATAACTTTATATTAAAAGGAGTTAAACGACTTCCAAATTCGATAAAAACCCGACCTTTTAGTTCTATTTTTTATTTTTTTTTTATTATTATTTTATTATGTGTTGTTCAACAAAGAGAGATGCACGATTTTAATCATAGAACACCTTACGCATGATGAACTGTCAAATATATTGTAAAAATAATTTAAAACAATGGAAAAAACCCAATTTTTATGGATTTTTCTAGTTTTCCCCCATTATTAGAAATTTTCCCAATTTAAAAAATTTTTTTCCTACGTGTAGGACCCCCTAAAATACTGAAAAACACAATAAAAAAATAATATAATGCAAAATAAACGAAAGAAGAAAAAAAAAGAAATCTTTTTGAAAAGTAGTAGCAGCAGGGTTTCGAACCTGCGGTCTCTCATCCCTGCCGTGAGTTACTAGTCCAGTGTCTTGACCACCAGACCACTTTAACATGGGAAGCCCGCCACAATTTCACTTCAAAAGCCCTCTAGCGGTCAGCTATGCAATTGACCTTTGAAGACCCCCCTGCTCCCCCTAATTCACCTATAAAAATTTCCTCGTACAGTATTGTTAGGACCATGTATCCCTACTTAGGGTCCGAGTTTGAAAATTATAACTTTATATTAAAAGGAGTTAAACGGATTCCAAATTCGAACCACACCCGACCTTTTAGTTCTATTTTTTATTTTTTTATTATTATTTTATTATGTGCTGTTCAACAAAGAGAGTTGCACGATTTTAATCATAGAACACCTTACGCATGATAAACTGTCAAATATATTGTAAAAATAATTTAAAACAATGGAAAAAACCCAATTTTTATGGATTTTTCTAGTTTTCACCCATTATTAGAAATTTCCCAATTTATAAAATTTTTTTCCTACGTGTAGGATCCCCTAAAATACTTAAAAACACAATAAAAAATAATGTAATGCAAAATAAACGAAAGAAGAAAAAAAAAAGAAATTTTTTTGAAAAGTAGTAGCAGCAGGGATTTGAACCTGCGGTCTCTCATCCCAGCCGTGAGTTACTAGTCCAGTGTCTTGACCACCAGACCACTTTAACATGGCAAGCCCGCCACAATTTCACTTCAAAAGGCCTCTAGCGGTCAGCTATGCAATTGACCTTTAAAGACCTCCCCTGCTCCCCCTAATTCACCTATAAAAATTTCCTTGTACAGTATTGTTAGGACCATGTACCCCTACTTAGGATCCGAGTTTGAAAATTATAACTTCATATTAAAAGGATTTAGACGGCTTACAAATTCGATTCAGATCCGACCTTTTAGTTCTATTTTTTAATTTTTTATTATTATTTTATTATGTGTTGTTCAACAAAGAGAGATGCACGATTTTAATCATAGAACACCTTACGCATGATAAACTGTCAAATATATTGTAAAAATAATTTAAAACAATGGAAAAAACCCAATTTTTATGGATTTTTCTAGTTTTCACCCATTATTAGAAATTTTCCCAATTTAAAAAATTTTTTTCCTACGTGTAGGACCCCCTAAAATACAGAAAAACACTATAAAAATATAATATAATGCAAAATAAACGAAAGAAGAAAAAAAAAAGAAATTTTTCTGAAAAGTAGTAGCAGCAGGGATTTGAACCTGCGGACTCTCATCCCAGCCTTGAGTTACTAGTCCAGTGTCTTGACCACCAGACCATTTTAACATGGGAAACCTGCCACAATTTCACTTCAAAAGCCCTCTAGCGGTCAGCTATGCAATTGACCTTTGAAGATCCCCCCTGCTCCCCCTAATTCACCTATACAAATTTCCACGTACAGTATTGTTAGGACCATGTACCCCTACTTAGGATCCGAGTTTGAAAATTATAACTTTATATTAAAAGGATTTAGACGGCTTCCAAATTCGATTCAGACCCGACCTTTTAGTTCTATTTTTTTATTTTTTTATCATTATTTTATTATGTGTTGTTCAACAAAGAGAGATGCACGATTTTAATCATAGAACACCTTACGCATGATAAACTGTCAAATATGTTGTAAAAATAAATTAAAACAATGGAAAAAACCCAATTTTCCTAGAACTTTCCAGTTTTCAACCATTATTTGAAATTTTCCTAATTTTAAAAAAAATTTTCCTACGTGCAGGACCCCCTAAAATACTGAAAAACACAATAAAAAAATAATATAATGCAAAATAAACGAAAGAAGAAAAAAAAGAAATTTTTCTGAAAAGTAGTAGCAGCACGGATTTGAACCTGCGGTCTCTCATCCCAGCCGTGAGTTACTAGTCCAGTGTCTTGACCACCAGACCACTTTAACATGGGAAGCCCGCCACAATTTCACTTCAAAAGCCCTTTAGCGGTCAGCTATGCAATTGACCTTTGAAGACCCCCCCTGCTCCCCCTAATTCACCTATAAAAATTTCCTCGTACAGTATTGTTAGGACCATGTATCCCTACTTAGGGTCCGAGTTTGAAAATTATAACTTTATATTAAAAGGAGTTAAACGGATTCCAAATTCGAACCACACCCGACCTTTTAGTTCTATTTTTTATTTTTTTATTATTATTTTATTATGTGAGGTTCAACAAAGAGAGTTGCACGATTTTAATCATAGAACACCTTACGCATGATAAACTGTCAAATATATTGTAAAAATAATTTAAAACAATGGAAAAAACCCAATTTTTATGGATTTTTCTAGTTTTCACCCATTATTAGAAATTTCCCAATTTATAAAATTTTTTTCCTACGTGTAGGATCCCTTAAAATACTTAAAAACACAATAAAAAATAATGTAATGCAAAATAAACGAAAGAAGAAAAAAAAAAGAAATTTTTTTGAAAAGTAGTAGCAGCAGGGATTTGAACCTGCGGTCTCTCATCCCAGCCGTGAGTTACTAGTCCAGTGTCTTGACCACCAGACCACTTTAACAAGGGAAGCCCGCCACAATTTCACTTCAAAAGCCCTCTAGCGGTCAGCTATGCAATTGACCTTTAAAGACCTCCCCTGCTCCCCCTAATTCACCTATAAAAATTTCCTTGTACAGTATTGTTAGGACCATGTACCCCTACTTAGGATCCGAGTTTGAAAATTATAACTTCATATTAAAAGGATTTAGACGGCTTCCAAATTCGATTCAGATCCGACCTTTTAGTTCTATTTTTTAATTTTTTATTATTATTTTATTATGTGTTGTTCAACAAAGAGAGATGCACGATTTTAATCATAGAACACCTTACGCATGATAAACTGTCAAATATATTGTAAAAATAATTTAAAACAATGGAAAAAACCCAATTTTTATGGATTTTTCTAGTTTTCACCCATTATTAGAAATTTCCCAATTTATAAAATTTTTTTCCTACGTGTAGGATCCCTTAAAATACTTAAAAACACAATAAAAAATAATGTAATGCAAAATAAACGAAAGAAGAAAAAAAAAAGAAATTTTTTTGAAAAGTAGTAGCAGCAGGGATTTGAACCTGCGGTCTCTCATCCCAGCCGTGAGTTACTAGTCCAGTGTCTTGACCACCAGACCACTTTAACAAGGGAAGCCCGCCACAATTTCACTTCAAAAGCCCTCTAGCGGTCAGCTATGCAATTGACCTTTAAAGACCTCCCCTGCTCCCCCTAATTCACCTATAAAAATTTCCTTGTACAGTATTGTTAGGACCATGTACCCCTACTTAGGATCCGAGTTTGAAAATTATAACTTCATATTAAAAGGATTTAGACGGCTTCCAAATTCGATTCAGATCCGACCTTTTAGTTCTATTTTTTAATTTTTTATTATTATTTTATTATGTGTTGTTCAACAAAGAGAGATGCACGATTTTAATCATAGAACACCTTACGCATGATAAACTGTCAAATATATTGTAAAAATAATTTAAAACAATGGAAAAAACCCAATTTTTATGGATTTTTCTAGTTTTCACCCATTATTAGAAATTTTCCCAATTTAAAAAATTTTTTTCCTACGTGTAGGACCCCCTAAAAGACAGAAAAACACTATAAAAATATAATATAATGCAAAATAAACGAAAGAAGAAAAAAAAAGAAATTTTTCTGAAAAGTAGTAGCAGCAGGGATTTGAACCTGCGGACTCTCATCCCAGCCTTGAGTTACTAGTCCAGTGTCTTGACCACCAGACCATTTTAACATGGGAAACCTGCCACAATTTCACTTCAAAAGCCCTCTAGCGGTCAGCTATGCAATTGACCTTTGAAGATCCCCCCTGCTCCCCCTAATTCACCTATACAAATTTCCACGTACAGTATTGTTAGGACCATGTACCCCTACTTAGGATCCGAGTTTGAAAATTATAACTTTATATTAAAAGGATTTAGACGGCTTCCAAATTCGATTCAGACCCGACCTTTTAGTTCTATTTTTTTATTTTTTTATCATTATTTTATTATGTGTTGTTCAACAAAGAGAGATGCACGATTTTAATCATAGAACACCTTAAGCATGATAAACTGTCAAATATGTTGTAAAAATAAATTAAAACAATGGAAAAAACCCAATTTTCCTAGAACTTTCCAGTTTTCAACCATTATTTGAAATTTTCCTAATTTTAAAAAAAATTTTCCTACGTGCAGGACCCCCTAAAATACTGAAAAACACAATAAAAAAATAATATAATGCAAAATAAACGAAAGAAGAAAAAAAAGAAATTTTTCTGAAAAGTAGTAGCAGCACGGATTTGAACCTGCGGTCTCTCATCCCAGCCGTGAGTTACTAGTCCAGTGTCTTGACCACCAGACCACTTTAACATGGGAAGCCCGCCACAATTTCACTTCAAAAGCCCTTTAGCGGTCAGCTATGCAATTGACCTTTGAAGACCCCCCCTGCTCCCCCTAATTCACCTATAAAAATTTCCTCGTACAGTATTGTTAGGACCATGTATCCCTACTTAGGGTCCGAGTTTGAAAATTATAACTTTATATTAAAAGGAGTTAAACGGATTCCAAATTCGAACCACACCCGACCTTTTAGTTCTATTTTTTATTTTTTTATTATTATTTTATTATGTGAGGTTCAACAAAGAGAGTTGCACGATTTTAATCATAGAACACCTTACGCATGATAAACTGTCAAATATATTGTAAAAATAATTTAAAACAATGGAAAAAACCCAATTTTTATGGATTTTTCTAGTTTTCACCCATTATTAGAAATTTCCCAATTTATAAAATTTTTTTCCTACGTGTAGGATCCCTTAAAATACTTAAAAACACAATAAAAAATAATGTAATGCAAAATAAACGAAAGAAGAAAAAAAAAAGAAATTTTTTTGAAAAGTAGTAGCAGCAGGGATTTGAACCTGCGGTCTCTCATCCCAGCCGTGAGTTACTAGTCCAGTGTCTTGACCACCAGACCACTTTAACAAGGGAAGCCCGCCACAATTTCACTTCAAAAGCCCTCTAGCGGTCAGCTATGCAATTGACCTTTAAAGACCTCCCCTGCTCCCCCTAATTCACCTATAAAAATTTCCTTGTACAGTATTGTTAGGACCATGTACCCCTACTTAGGATCCGAGTTTGAAAATTATAACTTCATATTAAAAGGATTTAGACGGCTTCCAAATTCGATTCAGATCCGACCTTTTAGTTCTATTTTTTAATTTTTTATTATTATTTTATTATGTGTTGTTCAACAAAGAGAGATGCACGGTTTTAATCATAGAACACCTTACGCATGATAAACTGTCAAATATATTGTAAAAATAATTTAAAACAATGGAAAAAACCCAATTTTTATGGATTTTTCTAGTTTTCACCCATTATTAGAAATTTTCCCAATTTAAAAAATTTTTTTCCTACGTGGAGGACCCCCTAAAAGACAGAAAAACACTATAAAAATATAATATAATGCAAAATAAACGAAAGAAGAAAAAAAAAGAAATTTTTCTGAAAAGTAGTAGCAGCAGGGATTTGAACCTGCGGACTCTCATCCCAGCCTTGAGTTACTAGTCCAGTGTCTTGACCACCAGACCATTTTAACATGGGAAACCTGCCACAATTTCACTTCAAAAGCCCTCTAGCGGTCAGCTATGCAATTGACCTTTGAAGATCCCCTCTGCTCCCCCTAATTCACCTATACAAATTTCCACGTACAGTATTGTTAGGACCATGTACCCCTACTTAGGATCCGAGTTTGAAAATTATAACTTTATATTAGAAGGATTTAGACGGCTTCCAAATTCGATTCAGACCCGACCTTTTAGTTCTATTTTTTTATCATTATTTTATTATGTGTTGTTCAACAAAGAGAGATGCACGATTTTAATCATAGAACACCTTACGCAAGATAAACTGTCAAATATATTGTAAAAATAATTTAAAACAATGGAAAAAAACCCAATTTTTAAGGATTTTTCTAGTTTTCCCCCATTATTAGAAATTTTCCCAATTTAAAAATATTTTTTCCTACGTGTAGGACCCCCTAAAATACTGAAAAACACAATAAAAAATAATATAATGCAAAGTAAACGAAGGAAGAAAAAAAAAGAAATTTTTTTGAAAAGTAGTAGCAGCAGGGATTGGAACCTGCGGTCTCTCATCCCAGCCGTGCGTTACTAGTCCAGTGTCTTGACCACTAGACCACTTTAACATGGGAAGCACGCCACAATTTCACTTCAAAAGCCCTCTAGCGGTCAGCTATGCAATTGACCTTTGAAGACCCCCCCCTGCTCCCCCTAATTCACCTATAAAAATTTCCTCGTACAGTATTGTTAGGACCATGTACCCCTTCTTAGGGTCCGAGTTTGAAAATTATAACTTTATATTAAAAGGAGTTTAACGGCTTCCAAATTCGAACCACATCCGACCTTTTAGTTCTATGTTTTATTTTTTTATTATTATTTTATTATGTGTTGTTCAACAAAGAGAGATGCACGATTTTAATCATAGAACACCTTACGCATGATAAACTGTCAAATATATTGTAAAAATAATTTAAAACAATGGAAAAAACCCAATTTTTATGGATTTTTCTAGTTTTCCCCCATTATTAGAAATTTTCCCAATTTAAAAAATTTTTTTCCTACGTGTAGGATCCCCTAAAATACTTAAAAACACAATAAAAAATAATGTAATGCAAAATAAACGAAAGAAGAAAAAAAAAAGTAATTTTTTTGAAAAGTAGTAGCAGCAGGGATTTGAACCTGCGGTCTCTCATCCCAGACGTGAGTTACTAGTCCAGTGTCTTGACCACCAGACCACTTTAACATGGGAAGCCCGCCACAATTTCACTTCAAAAGCCCTCTAGCGATCAGCTATGCAATTGACCTTTAAAGACCTCCCCTGCTCCCCCTAATTCACCTATAAAAATTTCTTTGTGCAGTATTGTTAGGACCATGTACCCCTACTTAGGATCCGAGTTTGAAAATTATAACTTCATATTAAAAGGATTTAGACGGCTTCCAAATTCGATTCAGATCCGACCTTTTAGTTCTATTTTTTATTTTTTTATTATTATTTTATTATGTGTTGTTCAACAAAGAGAGATGCACGATTTTAATCATAGAACACCTTACGCATGATAAACTGTCAAATATATTGTAAAAATAATTTAAAATAATGGAAAAAACCCAATTTTTATGGATTTTTCTAGTTTTCACCCATTATTAGAAATTTTCCCAATTTAAAAAATTTTTTTCCTACGTGTAGGACCCCCTAAAATACAGAAAAACACTATAAAAATATAATATAATGCAAAATAAACGAAAGAAGAAAAAAAAAGAAATTTTTCTGAAAAGTAGTAGCAGCAGGGATTTGAACCTGCGGACTCTCATCCCAGCCGTGAGTTACTAGTCCAGTGTCTTGACCACCAGACCACTTTAACATGGGAAACCTGCCACAATTTCACTTCAAAAGCCCTCTAGCGGTCAGCTATGCAATTGACCTTTGAAGATCCCCCCTGCTCCCCCTAATTCACCTATAAAAATTTCCACGTACAGTATTGTTAGGACCATGTACCCCTACTTAGGATCCGAGTTTGAAAATTATAACTTTATATTAAAAGGATTTAGACGGCATCCAAATTCGATTCAGACCCGACCTTTTAGTTCTATTTTTTATTTTTTTAGTATTGTTTTATTATGTGTTGTTCAACAAAGAGAGATGCACGATTTTAATCATAGAACACCTTACGCATGATAAACTGTCAAATATATTGTAAAAATAATTTAAAACAATGGAAAAAACCCAATTTTTATGGATTTTTCTAGTTTTCCCCCATTATTAGAAATTTTCCCAATTTAAAAAAATTTTTTCCTACGTGTAGGACCCCCTAAAATACTGAAAAACACAATAAAAAATAATATAATGCAAAGTAAACGAAGGAAGAAAAAAAAAAGAAATTTTTTTGAAAAGTAGTAGCAGCAGGGATTGGAACCTGCGGTCTCTCATCCCAGCCGTGCGTTACTAGTCCAGTGACTTGACCACCAGACCACTTTAACATGGGAAGCACGCCACAATTTCACTTCAAAAGCCCTCTAGCGGTCAGCTATGCAATTGACCTTTGAAGATCCCCCCTGCTCCCCCTAATTCACCTATAAAAATTTCCACGTACAGTATTGTTAGGACCATGTACCCCTACTTAGGATCCGAGTTTGAAAATTATAACTTTATATTAAAAGGATTTAGACGGCTTCCAAATTCGATTCAGACCCGACCTTTTAGTTCTATTTTTTATTTTTTTAGTATTGTTTTATTATGTGTTGTTCAACAAAGAAAGATGCACGATTTTAATCATAGAACACCTTACGCATGATAAACTGTCAAATATATTGTAAAAATAATTTAAAACAATGGAAAAAACCCAATTTTTATGGATTTTTCAAGTTTTCCCCCATTATTAGAAATTTTCCCAATTTAAAAAATTTTTTTCCTACGTGTAGGACCCCCTAAAATACTGAAAAACACAATAAAAAATAATATAATGCAAAGTAAACGAAGGAAGAAAAAAAAAGAAATTTTTTTGAAAAGTAATAGCAGCAGGGATTGGAACCTGCGGTCTCTCATCCCAGCCGTGCGTTACTAGTCCAGTGTCTTGACCACCAGACCACTTTAACATGGGAAGCACGCCACAATTTCACTTCAAAAGCCCTCTAGCGGTCAGCTATGCAATTGACCTTTGAAGACCCCCCCCCTGCTCCTCCTAATTCACCTATAAAAATTTCCTCGTACAGTATTGTTAGGACCATGTACCCCTACTTAGGGTCCGAGTTTGAAAATTATAACTTTATATTAAAAGGAGTTAAACGGCTTCCAAATTCGAACCACATCCGACCTTTTAGTTCCATTTTTTATTTTTTTATTATTATTTTATTATGTGTTGTTCAACAAAGAGAGATGCACGATTTTAATCATAGAACACCTTACGCATGATAAACTGTCAAATATATTGTAAAAATAATTTAAAACAATGGAAAAAAACCCAATTTTTATGGATTTTTCTAGTTTTCACCCATCATTAGAAATTTTCCCAATTTAAAAATTTTTTTTCCTACGTGTAGGACCCCCTAAAATACTGAAAAACACAATAAAAAAATAATATAATGCAAAATAAACGAAAGAAGAAAAAAAAAGAAATTTTTTTGAAAAGTAGTAGCAGCAGGGATTTGAACCTGCGGTCTCTCATCCCTGCCGTGAGTTACTAGTCCAGTGTCTTGACAACCAGACCACTTTAACATGGGAAGCCCGCCACAATTTCACTTCAAAAGCCCTTTAGCGGTCAGCTATGCAATTGATCTTTGAAGACCCCCCTGCTCCCCCTAATTCACCTATAAAAATTTCCTCGTACAGTATTGTTAGGACCATGTACCCCTACTTAGGGTCCGAGTTTGAAAATTATAACTTTATATTAAAAGGAGTTAAACGGCTTCCAAATTCGAACCACATCCGACCTTTTAGTTCTATTTTTTATTTTTTTATTATTATTTTATTATGTGTTGTTCAACAAAGAGAGATGCACGATTTTAATCATAGAACACCTTACGCATGATAAACTGTCAAATATATTGTAAAAATAATTTAAAACAATGGAAAAAACCCAATTTTTATGGATTTTTCTAGTTTTCCCCCATTATTAGAAATTTTCCCAATTTAAAAATTTTTTTTCCTACGTGTAGGACCCCCTAAAATACTGAAAAACACAATAAAAAAATAATATAATGCAAAATAAACGAAAGAAGAAAAAAAAAAGAAATTTTTTTGAAAAGTAGTAGCAGCAGGGATTTGAACCTGCGGTCTCTCATCCCTGCCGTGAGTTACTAGTCCAGTGTCTTGACCACCAGACCACTTTAACATGGGAAGCCCGCCACAATTTCACTTCAAAAGCCCTTTAGCGGTCAGCTATGCAATTGACCTTTGAAGACCCCCCTGCTCCCCCTAATTCACCTATAAAAATTTCCTCGTACAGTATTGTTAGGACCATGAACCCCTACTTAGGGTCCGAGTAAAAAAATTATAACTTTATATTAAAAGGATTTAGACGGCTTCCAAATTCGATTCAGACCCGACCTTTTAGTTCTATTTTTTTATTTTTTTATTATTATTTTATTATGTGTTGTTCAACAAAGAGAGATGCACGATTTTAATCATAGAACACCTTACGCAAGATAAACTGTCAAATATATTGTAAAAATAATTTAAAACAATGGAAAAAAACCCAATTTTTATGGATTTTTCTAGTTTTCCCCCATTATTAGAAATTTTCCCAATTTAAAAAATTTTTTTCCTACGTGTAGGACCCCCTAAAATACTGAAAAACACAATAAAAAAATAATATAATGCAAAATAAACAAAAGAAGAAAAAAAAAGAAATTTTTTTGAAAAGTAGTAGCAGCAGGGATTTGAACCTGCGGTCTCTCATCCCTGCCGTGAGTTACTAGTCCAGTGTCTTGACCACCAGACCACTTTAACATGGGAAGCCCGCCACAATTTCACTTCAAAAGCCCTTTAGCGGTCAGCTATGCAATTGACCTTTGAAGACCCCCCTGCTCCCCCTAATTCACCTATAAAAATTTCCTCGTACAGTATTGTTAGGACCATGTACCCCTACTTAGGGTTCGAGTAAAAAAATTATAACTTTATATTAAAAGGATTTAGACGGCTTCCAAATTCGATTCAGATCCGACCTTTTAGTTCTATTTTTTATTTTTTTATTATTATTTTATTATGTGTTGTTCAACAAAGAGAGATGCACGATTTTAATCATAGAACACCTTACGCATGATAAACTGTCAAATATATTGTAAAAATAATTTAAAATAATGGAAAAAACCCAATTTTTATGGATTTTTCTAGTTTTCACCCATTAATAGAAATTTTCCCAATTTAAAAATTTTTTTTCCTACGTGTAGCACCCCCTAAAATACAGAAAAACACTATAAAAATATAATATAATGCAAAATAAACGAAAGAAGAAAAAAAAAAGAAATTTTTCTGAAAAGTAGTAGCAGCAGGGATTTGAACCTGCGGACTCTCATCCCAGCCGTGAGTTACTAGTCCAGTGTCTTGACCACCAGACCACTTTAACATGGGAAACCTGCCACAATTTCACTTCAAAAGCCCTCTAGCGGTCAGCTATGCAATTGACCTTTGAAGATCCCCCCTGCTCCCCCTAATTCACCTATAAAAATTTCCACGTACAATATTGTTAGGACCATGTACCCCTACTTAGGATCCGAGTTTGAAAATTATAACTTTATATTAAAAGGATTTAGACGGCATCCAAATTCGATTCAGACCCGACCTTTTAGTTCTATTTTTTATTTTTTTAGTATTGTTTTATTATGTGTTGTTCAACAAAGAGAGATGCACGATTTTAATCATAGAACACCTCACGCATGATAAACTGTCAAATATATTGTAAAAATAATTTAAAACAATGGAAAAAACCCAATTTTTATGGATTTTTCTAGTTTTCCCACATTATTAGAAATTTTCCCAATTTAAAAAATTTTTTTCCTACGTGTAGGACCCCCTAAAATACTGAAAAACACAATAAAAAATAATATAATGCAAAGTAAACGAAGGAAGAAAAAAAAAGAAATTTTTTTGAAAAGTAGTAGCAGCAGGGATTGGAACCTGCGGTCTCTCATCCCAGCCGTGCGTTACTAGTCCAGTGTCTTGACCACCAGACCACTTTAACATGGGAAGCACGCCACAATTTCACTTCAAAAGCCCTCTAGCGGTCAGCTATGCAATTGACCTTTGAAGATCCCCCCTGCTCCCCCTAATTCACCTATAAAAATTTCCACGTACAGTATTGTTAGGACCATGTACCCCTACTTAGGATCCGAGTTTGAAAATTATAACTTTATATTAAAAGGATTTAGACGGCTTCCAAAATCGATTCAGACCCGACCTTTTAGTTCTATTTTTTATTTTTTTAGTATTGTTTTATTATGTGTTGTTCAACAAAGAGAGATGCACGATTTTAATCATAGAACACCTTACGCATGATAAACTGTCAAATATATTGTAAAAATAATTTAAAACAATGGAAAAAACCCAATTTTTATGGATTTTTCTAGTTTTCCCCCATTATTAGAAATTTTCCCAATTTAAAAATTTTTTTTCCTACGTGTAGGACCCCCTAAAATACTGAAAAACACAGTAAAAAATAATATAATGCAAAGTAAACGAAGGAAGAAAAAAAAAGAAATTTTTTTGAAAAGTAGTAGCAGCAGGGATTGGAACCTGCGGTCTCTCATCCCAGCCGTGCGTTACTAGTCCAGTGTCTTGACCACCAGACCACTTTAACATGGGAAGCACGCCACAATTTCACTTCAAAAGCCCTCTAGCGGTCAGCTATGCAATTGACCTTTGAAGATCCCCCCTGCTCCCCCTAATTCACCTATAAAAATTTCCACGTACAGTATTGTTAGGACCATGTACCCCTACTTAGGATCCGAGTTTGAAAATTATAACTTTATATTAAAAGGATTTAGACGGCTTCCAAATTCGATTCAGACCCGACCTTTTAGTTCTATTTTTTTATTTTTTTAGTATTGTTTTATTATGTGTTGTTCAACAAAGAGAGATGCACGATTTTAATCATAGAACACCTTACGCATGATAAACTGTCAAATATATTGTAAAAATAATTTAAAACAATGGAAAAAACCCAATTTTTATGGATTTTTCTAGTTTTCCCCCATTATTAGAAATTTTCCCAATTTAAAAATTTTTTTTCCTACGTGTAGGACCCCCTAAAATACTGAAAAACACAATAAAAAATAATATAATGCAAAGTAAACGAAGGAAGAAAAAAAAAGAAATTTTTTTGAAAAGTAGTAGCAGCAGGGATTGGAACCTGCGGTCTCTCATCCCAGCCGTGCGTTACTAGTCCAGTGTCTTGACCACCAGACCACTTTAACATGGGAAGCACGCCACAATTTCACTTCAAAAGCCCTCTAGCGGTCAGCTATGCAATTGACCTTTGAAGACCCCCCCCCCCTGCTCCCCCTAATTCACCTATAAAAATTTCCTCGTACAGTATTGTTAGGACCATGTACCCCTACTTAGGATCCGACTTTGAAAATTATAACTTTATATTAAAAGGATTTAGACGGCTTCCAAATTCGATTCAGACCCGACCTTTTAGTTCTATTTTTTATTTTTTTAGTATTGTTTTATTATGTGTTGTTCAACAAAGAGAGATGCACGATTTTAATCATAGAACACCTTACGCATGATAAACTGTCAAATATATTGTAAAAATAATTTAAAACAATGGAAAAAACCCAATTTTTATGGATTTTTCTAGTTTTCACCCATTATTAGAAATTTTCCCAATTTAAAATTTTTTTTTCCTACGTGTAGGACCCCCTAAAATACAGAAAAACACTATAAAAATATAATATAATGCAAAATAAACGAAAGAAGAAAAAAAAAGAAATTTTTCTGAAAAGTAGTAGCAGCAGGGATTTGAACCTGCGGACTCTCATCCCAGCCGTGAGTTACTAGTCCAGTGTCTTGACCACCAGACCACTTTAACATGGGAAACCTGCCACAATTTCACTTCAAAAGCCCTCTAGCGGTCAGCTATGCAATTGACCTTTGAAGATCCCCCCTGCTCCCCCTAATTCACCTATAAAAATTTCCACGTACAGTATTGTTAGGACCATGTACCCCTACTTAGGATCCGAGTTTGAAAATTATAACTTTATATTAAAAGGATTTAGACGGCATCCAAATTCGATTCAGACCCGACCATTTAGTTCTATTTTTTATTTTTTTAGTATTGTTTTATTATGTGTTGTTCAACAAAGAGAGATGCACGATTTTAATCATAGAACACCTTACGCATGATAAACTGTCAAATATATTGTAAAAATAATTTAAAACAATGGAAAAAACCCAATTTTTATGGATTTTTCTAGTTTTCCCCCATTATTAGAAATTTTCCCAATTTAAAAAATTTTTTTCCTACGTGTAGGACCCCCTAAAATACTGAAAAACACAATAAAAAATAATATAATGCAAAGTAAACGAAGGAAGAAAAAAAAAGAAATTTTTTTGAAAAGTAGTAGCAGCAGGGATTGGAACCTGCGGTCTCTCATCCCAGCCGTGCGTTACTAGTCCAGTGTCTTGACCACCAGACCACTTTAACATGGGAAGCACGCCACAATTTCACTTCAAAAGCCCTCTAGCGGTCAGCTATGCAATTGACCTTTGAAGACCCCCCCCTGCTCCCCCTAATTCACCTATAAAAATTTCCTCGTACAGTATTGTTAGGACCATGTACCCCTACTTAGGGTCCGAGTTTGAAAATTATAACTTTATATTAAAAGGAGTTAAACGGCTTCCAAATTCGAACCACATCCGACCTTTTAGTTCCATTTTTTATTTTTTTATTATTATTTTATTATGTGTTGTTCAACAAAGAGAGATGCACGATTTTAATCATAGATCACCTTACGCATGATAAACTGTCAAATATATTGTAAAAATAATTTAAAACAATGGAAAAAAACCCAATTTTTATGGATTTTTCTAGTTTTCACCCATCATTAGAAATTTTCCCAATTTAAAAAATTTTTTTCCTACGTGTAGGACCCCCTAAAATACTGAAAAACACAATAAAAAAATAATATAATGCAAAATAAACGAAAGAAGAAAAAAAAAGAAATTTTTTTGAAAAGTAGTAGCAGCAGGGATTTGAACCTGCGGTCTCTCATCCCTGCCGTGAGTTACTAGTCCAGTGTCTTGACCACCAGACCACTTTAACATGGGAAGCCCGCCACAATTTCACTTCAAAAGCCCTTTAGCGGTCAGCTATGCAATTGACCTTTGAAGACCCCCTGCTCCCCCTAATTCACCTATAAAAATTTCCTCGTACAGTATTGTTAGGACCATGTACCCCTACTTAGGGTCCGAGTTTGAAAATTATAACTTTATATTAAAAGGAGTTAAACGGCTTCCAAATTCGAACCACATCCGACCTTTTAGTTCTATTTTTTATTTTTTTATTATTATTTTATTATGTGTTGTTCAACAAAGAGAGATGCACGATTTTAGTCATAGAACACCTTACGCATGATAAACTGTCAAATATATTGTAAAAATAATTTAAAACAATGGAAAAAACCCAATTTTTATGGATTTTTCTAGTTTTCCCCCATTATTAGAAATTTTCCCAATTTAAAAATTTTTTTTCCTACGTGTAGGACCCCCTAAAATACTGAAAAACACAATAAAAAAATAATATAATGCAAAATAAACGAAAGAAGAAAAAAAAAGAAATTTTTTTGAAAAGTAGTAGCAGCAGGGATTTGAACCTGCGGTCTCTCATCCCTGCCGTGAGTTACTAGTCCAGTGTCTTGACCACCAGACCACTTTAACATGGGAAGCCCGCCACAATTTCACTTCAAAAGCCCTTTAGCGGTCAGCTATGCAATTGACCTTTGAAGACCCCCCTGCTCCCCCTAATTCACCTATAAAAATTTCCTCGTACAGTATTGTTAGGACCATGAACCCCTACTTAGGGTCCGAGTAAAAAAATTATAACTTTATATTAAAAGGATTTAGACGGCTTCCAAATTCGATTCAGACCCGACCTTTTAGATCTATTTTTTATTTTTTTATTATTATTTTATTATGTGTTGTTCAACAAAGAGAGATGCACGATTTTAATCATAGAACACCTTACGCATGATAAACTGTCAAATATATTGTAAAAATAATTTAAAACAATGGAAAAAACCCAATTTTTATGGATTTTTCTAGTTTTCCCCCATTATTAGAAATTTTCCCAATTTAAAAATTTTTTTTCCTACGTGTAGGACCCCCTAAAATACTGAAAAACACAATAAAAAAATAATATAATGCAAAATAAACGAAAGAAGAAAAAAAAAGAAATTTTTTTGAAAAGTAGTAGCAGCAGGGATTTGAACCTGCGGTCTCTCATCCCTGCCGTGAGTTACTAGTCCAGTGTCTTGACCACCAGACCACTTTAACATGGGAAGCCCGCCACAATTTCACTTCAAAAGCCCTTTAGCGGTCAGCTATGCAATTGACCTTTGAAGACCCCCCTGCTCCCCCTAATTCACCTATAAAAATTTCCTCGTACAGTATTGTTAGGACCATGAACCCCTTCTTAGGGTCCGAGTAAAAAAATTATAACTTTATATTAAAAGGATTTAGACGGCTTCCAAATTCGATTCAGACCCGACCTTTTAGTTCTATTTTTTTATTTTTTTATTATTATTTTATTATGTGTTGTTCAACAAAGAGAGATGCACGATTTTAATCATAGAACACCTTACGCAAGATAAACTGTCAAATATATTGTAAAAATAATTTAAAACAATGGAAAAAAACCCAATTTTTATGGATTTTTCTAGTTTTCACCCATTATTAGAAATTTTCCCAATTTAAAAAATTTTTTTCCTACGTGTAGGACCCCCTAAAATACTGAAAAACACAATAAAAAAATAATATAATGCAAAATAAACAAAAGAAGAAAAAAAAAGAAATTTTTTTGAAAAGTAATAGCAGCAGGGATTTGAACCTGCGGTCTCTCATCCCTGCCGTGAGTTACTAGTCCAGTGTCTTGACCACCAGACCACTTTAACATGGGAAGCCCGCCACAATTTCACTTCAAAAGCCCTTTAGCGGTCAGCTATGCAATTGACCTTTGAAGACCCCCCTGCTCCCCCTAATTCACCTATAAAAATTTCCTCGTACAGTATTGTTAGGACCATGTACCCCTACTTAGGGTTCGAGTAAAAAAATTATAACTTTATATTAAAAGGATTTAGACGGCTTCCAAATTCGATTCAGACCCGACCTTTTAGTTCTATTTTTTTATTTTTTTATTATTATTTTATTATGTGTTGTTCAACAAAGAGAGATGCACGATTTTAATCATAGAACACCTTACGCAAGATAAACTGTCAAATATATTGTAAAAATAATTTAAAACAATGGAAAAAAACCCAATTTTTATGGATTTTTCTAGTTTTCACCCATTATTAGAAATTTTCCCAATTTAAAAAATTTTTTTCCTACGTGTAGGACCCCCTAAAATACTGAAAAACACAATAAAAAAATAATATAATGCAAAATAAACGAAAGAAGAAAAAAAAAGAAATTTTTTTGAAAAGTAGTAGCAGCAGGGATTTGAACCTGCGGTCTCTCATCCCAGCCGTGAGTTACTAGTCCAGTGTCTTGACCACCAGACCACTTTAACATGGGAAGCACGCCACAATTTCACTTCAAAAGCCCTCTAGCGGTCAGCTATGCAATTGACCTTTGAAGACCCCCCCTGCTCCCCCTAATTCACCTATAAAAATTTACTCGTACAGTATTGTTAGGACCATGTACCCCTACTTAGGGTCCGAGTTTGAAAATTATAACTTTATATTAAAAGGATTTAGACGGCTTCCAAATTCGATTCAGACCCGACCTTTTAGTTCTATTTTTTTATTTTTTTATTATTATTTTATTATGTGTTGTTCAACAAAGAGAAATGCACGATTTTAATCATAGAACACCTTACGCAAGATAAACTGTCAAATATATTGTAAAAATAATTTAAAACAATGGAAAAAAACCCAATTTTCATGGATTTTTCTAGTTTTCCCCCATTATTAGAAATTTTCCCAATTTAAAAATTTTTTTTCCTACGTGTAGGACCCCCAAAAATACTGAAAAACACAATAAAAAAATAATATAATGCAAAATAAACGAAAGAAGAAAAAAAAAGAAATTTTTTTGATAAATAGTAGCAGCAGGGATTTGAACCTGCGGTCTCTCATCCCAGCCGTGAGTTACTTGTCCAGTGTCTTGACCACCAGACCACTTTAACATGGGAAGCCCGCCACAATTTCACTTCAAAAGACCTCTAGCGGTCAGCTGTGCAATTGACCTTTGAAGACCCCCCCTGCTCCCCCTAATTCACCTATAAAAATTTCCTCGTTCAGTATTGTTAGGACCATGTACCCCTACTTAGGATCCGACTTTGAAAATTATAACTTTATATTAAAAGGATTTAGACGGCTTCCAAATTCGATTCAGACCCGACCTTTTAGTTCTATTTTTTATTTTTTTAGTATTGTTTTATTATGTGTTGTTCAACAAAGAGAGATGCACGATTTTAATCATAGAACACCTTACGCATGATAAACTGTCAAATATATTGTAAAAATAATTTAAAACAATGGAAAAAACCCAATTTTTATGGATTTTTCTAGTTTTCCCCCATTATTAGAAATTTTCCCAATTTAAAAAAATTTTTTCCTACGTGTAGGACCCCCTAAAATACTGAAGAACACAATAAAAAATAATATAATGCAAAGTAAACGAAGGAAGAAAAAAAAAAGAAATTTTTTTGAAAAGTAGTAGCAGCAGGGATTGGAACCTGCGGTCTCTCATCCCAGCCGTGCGTTACTAGTCCAGTGTCTTGACCACCAGACCACTTTAACATGGGAAGCACGCCACAATTTCACTTCAAAAGCCCTCTAGCGGTCAGCTATGCAATTGACCTTTGAAGATCCCCCCTGCTCCCCCTAATTCACCTATAAAAATTTCCACGTACAGTATTGTTAGGACCATGTACCCCTACTTAGGATCCGAGTTTGAAAATTATAACTTTTTATTAAAAGGATTTAGACGGCTTAAAAATTCGATTCAGACCCGACCTTTTAGTTCTATTTTTTATTTTTTTAGTATTGTTTTATTATGTGTTGTTCAACAAAGAGAGATGCACGATTTTAATCATAGAACACCTTACGCATGATAAACTGTCAAATATATTGTAAAAATAATTTAAAACAATGGAAAAAACCCAATTTTTATGGATTTTTCTAGTTTTCCCCCATTATTAGAAATTTTCCCAATTTAAAAATTTTTTTTCCTACGTGTAGGACCCCCTAAAATACTGAAAAACACAATAAAAAAATAATATAATGCAAAATAAACGAAAGAAGAAAAAAAAAGAAATTTTTTTGAAAAGTAGTAGCAGCAGGGATTTGAACCTGCGGTCTCTCATCCCTGCCGTGAGTTACTAGTCCAGTGTCTTGACCACCAGACCACTTTAACATGGGAAGCCCGCAACAATTTCACTTCAAAAGCCCTTTAGAGGTCAGCTATGCAATTGACCTTTGAAGACCCCCCTGCTCCCCCTAATTCACCTATAAAAATTTCCTCGTACAGTATTGTTAGGACCATGTACCCCTACTTAGGGTCCGAGTAAAAAAATTATAACTTTATATTAAAAGGATTTAGACGGCTTCCAAATTCGATTCAGACCCGACCTTTTAGTTCTATTTTTTTATTTTTTTATTATTATTTTATTATGTGTTGTTCAACAAAGAGAGATGCACGATTTTAATCATAGAACACCTTACGCAAGATAAACTGTCAAATATATTGTAAAAATAATTTAAAACAATGGAAAAAAAACCAATTTTTATGGATTTTTCTAGTTTTCACCCATTATTAGAAATTTTCCCAATTTAAAAAATTTTTTTCCTACGTGTAGGACCCCCTAAAATACTGAAAAACACAATAAAAAAATAATATAATGCAAAATAAACGAAAGAAGAAAAAAAAAGAATTTTTTTTGAAAAGTAGTAGTAGCAGGGATTTTAACCTGCGGTCTCTCATCCCTGCCGTGAGTTACTAGTCCAGTGTCTTGACCACCAGACCACTTTAACATGGGAAGCCCGCCACAATTTCACTTCAAAAGCCCTTTAGCGGTCAGCTATGCAATTGACCTTTGAAGACCCCCCTGCTCCCCCTAATTCACCTATAAAAATTTCCTCGTACAGTATTGTTAGGACCATGTACCCCTACTTAGGGTCCGAGTAAAAAAATTATAACTTTATATTAAAAGGATTTAGACGGCTTCCAAATTCGATTCAGACCCGACCTTTTAGTTCTATTTTTTATTTTTTTAGTATTGTTTTATTATGTGTTGTTCAACAAAGAGAGATGCACGATTTTAATCATAGAACACCTTACGCATGATAAACTGTCAAATATATTGTAAAAACAATTTAAAACAATGGAAAAAACCCAATTTTTATGGATTTTTCTAGTTTTCCCCCATTATTAGAAATTTTCCCAATTTAAAAAATTTTTTTCCTACGTGTAGGACACCCTAAAATACTGAAAAACACAATAAAAAATAATATAATGCAAAGTAAACGAAGGAAGAAAAAAAAAGAAATTTTTTTGAAAAGTAGTAGCAGCAGGGATTGGAACCTGCGGTCTCTCATCCCAGCCGTGCGTTACTAGTCCAGTGTCTTGACCACCAGACCACTTTAACATGGGAAGCACGCCACAATTTCACTTCAAAAGCCCTTTAGCGGTCAGCTATGCAATTGACCTTTGAAGACCCCCCCCTGCTCCCCCTAATTCACCTATAAAAATTTCCTCGTACAGTATTGTTAGGACCATGTACCCCTACTTAGGGTCCGAGTTTGAAAATTATAACTTTATATTAAAAGGAGTTAAACGGCTTCCAAATTCGAACCACATCCGACCTTTTAGTTCTATTTTTTATTTTTTTATTATTATTTTATTATGTGTTGTTCAACAAAGAGAGATGCACGATTTTAATCATAGAACACCTTACGCATGATAAACTGTCAAATATATTGTAAAAATAATTTAAAACAATGGAAAAAACCCAATTTTTATGGATTTTTCTAGTTTTCCCCCATTATTAGAAATTTTCCCAATTTAAAAAATTTTTTTCCTACGTGTAGGACACCCTAAAATACTGAAAAACACAATAAAAAATAATATAATGCAAAGTAAACGAAGGAAGAAAAAAAAAGAAATTTTTTTGAAAAGTAGTAGCAGCAGGGATTGGAACCTGCGGTCTCTCATCCCAGCCGTGCGTTACTAGTCCAGTGTCTTGACCACCAGACCACTTTAACATGGGAAGCACGCCACAATTTCACTTCAAAAGCCCTTTAGCGGTCAGCTATGCAATTGACCTTTGAAGACCCCCCTGCTCCCCCTAATTCACCTATAAAAATTTCCTCGTACAGTATTGTTAGGACCATGTACCCCTACTTAGGGTCCGAGTAAAAAAATTATAACTTTATATTAAAAGGATTTAGACGGCTTCCAAATTCGATTCAGACCCGACCTTTTAGTTCTATTTTTTATTTTTTTAGTATTGTTTTATTATGTGTTGTTCAACAAAGAGAGATGCACGATTTTAATCATAGAACACCTTACGCATGATAAACTGTCAAATATATTGTAAAAACAATTTAAAACAATGGAAAAAACCCAATTTTTATGGATTTTTCTAGTTTTCCCCCATTATTAGAAATTTTCCCAATTTAAAAATTTTTTTTCCTACGTGTAGGACCCCCTAAAATACTGAAAAACACAATAAAAAATAATATAATGCAAAGTAAACGAAGGAAGAAAAAAAAAGAAATTTTTTTGAAAAGTAGTAGCAGCAGGGATTGGAACCTGCGGTCTCTCATCCCAGCCGTGCGTTACTAGTCCAGTGTCTTGACCACCAGACCACTTTAACATGGGAAGCACGCCACAATTTTACTTCAAAAGCCCTCTAGCGGTCAGCTATGCAATTGATCTTTGAAGACCCCCCCCTGCTCCCCCTAATTCACCTATAAAAATTTCCTCGTACAGTATTGTTAGGACCATGTACCCCTACTTAGGGTCCGAGTTTGAAAATTATAACTTTATATTAAAAGGAGTTAAACGGCTTCCAAATTCGAACCACATCCGACCTTTTAGTTCTATTTTTTATTTTTTTATTATTATTTTATTATGTGTTGTTCAACAAAGAGAGATGCACGATTTTAATCATAGAACACCTTACGCATGATAAACTGTCAAATATATTGTAAAAATAATTTAAAACAATGGAAAAAACCCAATTTTTATGGATTTTTCTAGTTTTCCCCCATTATTAGAAATTTTCCCAATTTAAAAAATTTTTTTCCTACGTGTAGGACCCCCTAAAATACTGAAAAACACAATAAAAAAATAATATAATGCAAAATAAACGAAAGAAGAAAAAAAAAGAAATTTTTTTGAAAAGTAGTAGCAGCAGGGATTTGAATGTGCGGTCTCTCATCCCTGCCGTGAGTTACTAGTCCAGTGTCTTGACCACCAGACCACTTTAACATGGGAAGCCCGCCACAATTTCACTTCAAAGCCCTTTAGCGGTCAGCTATGCAATTGACCTTTGAAGACCCCCCTGCTCCCCCTAATTCACCTATAAAAATTTCCTCGTACAGTATTGTTAGGACCATGTGCCCCTACTTAGGGTCCGAGTAAAAAAATTATAACTTTATATTAAAAGGATTTAAACGGCTTCCAAATTCGATTCATACCCGACCTTTTAGTTCTATTTTTTATTTTTTTAGTATTGTTTTATTATGTGTTGTTCAACAAAGAGAGATGCACGATTTTAATCATAGAACACCTTACGCATGATAAACTGTCAAATATATTGTAAAAATAATTTAAAACAATGGAAAAAACCCAATTTTTATGGATTTTTCTAGTTTTCCCCCATTATTAGAAATTTTCCCAATTTAAAAATTTTTTTTCCTACGTGTAGGACCCCCTAAAATACTGAAAAACACAATAAAAAATAATATAATGCAAAGTAAACGAAGGAAGAAAAAAAAAGAAATTTTTTTGAAAAGTAGTAGCAGCAGGGATTGGAACCTGCGGTCTCTCATCCCAGCCGTGCGTTACTAGTCCAGTGTCTTGACCACCAGACCACTTTAACATGGGAAGCACGCCACAATTTTACTTCAAAAGCCCTCTAGCGGTCAGCTATGCAATTGATCTTTGAAGACCCCCCCCTGCTCCCCCTAATTCACCTATAAAAATTTCCTCGTACAGTATTGTTAGGACCATGTACCCCTACTTAGGGTCCGAGTTTGAAAATTATAACTTTATATTAAAAGGAGTTAAACGGCTTCCAAATTCGAACCACATCCGACCTTTTAGTTCTATTTTTTATTTTTTTATTATTATTTTATTATGTGTTGTTCAACAAAGAGAGATGCACGATTTTAATCATAGAACACCTTACGCATGATAAACTGTCAAATATATTGTAAAAATAATTTAAAACAATGGAAAAAACCCAATTTTTATGGATTTTTCTAGTTTTCCCCCATTATTAGAAATTTTCCCAATTTAAAAAATTTTTTTCCTACGTGTAGGACCCCCTAAAATACTGAAAAACACAATAAAAAAATAATATAATGCAAAATAAACGAAAGAAGAAAAAAAAAGAAATTTTTTTGAAAAGTAGTAGCAGCAGGGATTTGAATGTGCGGTCTCTCATCCCTGCCGTGAGTTACTAGTCCAGTGTCTTGACCACCAGACCACTTTAACATGGGAAGCCCGCCACAATTTCACTTCAAAGCCCTTTAGCGGTCAGCTATGCAATTGACCTTTGAAGACCCCCCTGCTCCCCCTAATTCACCTATAAAAATTTCCTCGTACAGTATTGTTAGGACCATGTGCCCCTACTTAGGGTCCGAGTAAAAAAATTATAACTTTATATTAAAAGGATTTAAACGGCTTCCAAATTCGATTCATACCCGACCTTTTAGTTCTATTTTTTATTTTTTTAGTATTGTTTTATTATGTGTTGTTCAACAAAGAGAGATGCACGATTTTAATCATAGAACACCTTACGCATGATAAACTGTCAAATATATTGTAAAAATAATTTAAAACAATGGAAAAAACCCAATTTTTATGGATTTTTCTAGTTTTCCCCCATTATTAGAAATTTTCCCAATTTAAAAAATTTTTTTCCTACGTGTAGGACCCCCTAAAATACTGAAAAACACAATAAAAAATAATATAATGCAAAGTAAACGAAGGAAGAAAAAAAAAGAAATTTTTTTGAAAAGTAGTAGCAGCAGGGATTGGAACCTGCGGTCTCTCATCCCAGCCGTGCGTTACTAGTCCAGTGTCTTGACCACCAGACCACTTTAACATGGGAAGCACGCCACAATTTTACTTCAAAAGCCCTCTAGCGGTCAGCTATGCAATTGACCTTTGAAGACCCCCCCTGCTCCCCCTAATTCACCTATAAAAATTTCCTCGTACAGTATTGTTAGGACCATGTACCCCTACTTAGGGTCCGAGTTTGAAAATTATAACTTTATATTAAAAGGAGTTAAACGGCTTCCAAATTCGAACCACATCCGACCTTTTAGTTCTATTTTTTATTTTTTTATTATTATTTTATTATGTGTTGTTCAACAAAGAGAGATGCACGATTTTAATCATAGAACACCTTACGCATGATAAACTGTCAAATATATTGTAAAAATAATTTAAAACAATGGAAAAAACCCAATTTTTATGGATTTTTCTAGTTTTCCCCCATTATTAGAAATTTTCCCAATTTAAAAAATTTTTTTCCTACGTGTAGGACCCCCTAAAATACTGAAAAACACAATAAAAAAATAATATAATGCAAAATAAACGAAAGAAGAAAAAAAAAGAAATTTTTTTGAAAAGTAGTAGCAGCAGGGATTTGAACCTGCGGTCTCTCATCCCTGCCGTGAGTTACTAGTCCAGGGTCTTGACCACCAGACCACTTTAACATGGGAAGCCCGCCACAATTTCACTTCAAAAGCCCTTTAGCGGTCAGCTATGCAATTGACCTTTGAAGACCCCCCTGCTCCCCCTAATTCACCTATAAAAATTTCCTCGTACAGTATTGTTAGGACCATGTACCCCTACTTAGGATCCGAGTTTGAAAATTATAACTTTATATTAAAAGGATTTAGACGGCTTCCAAATTCGATTCAGACCCGACCTTTTAGTTCTATTTTTTATTTTTTTAGTATTGTTTTATTATGTGTTGTTCAACAAAGAGAGATGCACGATTTTAATCATAGAACACCTTACGCATGATAAACTGTCAAATATATTGTAAAAATAATTTAAAACAATGGAAAAAACCCAATTTTTATGGATTTTTCTAGTTTTCCCCCATTATTAGAAATTTTCCCAATTTAAAAAATTTTTTTCCTACGTGTAGGACCCCCTAAAATACTGAAAAACACAATAAAAAAATAATATAATGCAAAATAAACGAAAGAAGAAAAAAAAAGAAATTTTTTTGAAAAGTAGTAGCAGCAGGGATTTGAACCTGCGGTCTCTCATCCCAGCCGTGAGTTACTAGTCCAGTGTCTTGACCACCAGACCACTTTAACATGGGAAGCCCGCCACAATTTCACTTCAAAAGCCCTCTAGCGGTCAGCTGTGCAATTGACCTTTGAAGACCCCCCCTGCTCCCCCTAATTCACCTATAAAAATTTCCTCGTTCAATATTGTTAGGACCATGTACCCCTACTTAGGATCCGAGTTTGAAAATTATAACTTTATATTAAAAGGATTTAGACGGCTTCCAAATTCGATTCAGACCCGACCTTTTAGTTCTATTTTTTATTTTTTTATTATTATTTTATTATGTGTTGTTCAACAAAGAGAGTTGCACGATTTTAATCATAGAACACCTTACGCATGATAAACTGTCAAATATATTGTAAAAATAATTTAAAACAATTGAAAAAACCCAATTTTTATGGATTTTTCTAGTTTTCCCCCATTATTAGAAATTTTCCCAATTTAAAAAATTTTTTTCCTACGTGTAGGACCCCCTAAAATACTGAAAAACACAATAAAAAAATAATATAATGCAAAATAAACGAAAGAAGAAAAAAAAAGAAATTTTTTTGAAAAGTAGTAGCAGCAGGGATTTGAACCTGCGGTCTCTCACCCCTGCCGTGAGTTACTAGTCCAGTGTCTTGACCACCAGACCACTTTAACATGGGAAGCCCGCCACAATTTCACTTCAAAAGCCCTTTAGCGGTCAGCTATGCAATTGACCTTTGAAGATCCCCCTGCTCCCCCTAATTCACCTATAAAAATTTCCTCGTACAGTATTGTTAGGACCATGTACCCCTACTTAGGGTCCGAGTAAAAAAATTATAACTTTATATTAAAAGGATTTAGACGGCTTCCAAATTCGATTCAGACCCGACCATTTAGTTCTATTTTTTTATTTTTTTATTATTATTTTATTATGTGTTGTTCAACAAAGAGAGATGCACGATTTTAATCATAGAACACCTTACGCAAGATAAACTGTCAAATATATTGTAAAAATAATTTAAAACAATGGAAAAAAACCCAATTTTTATGGATTTTTCTAGTTTTCACCCATTATTAGAAATTTTCCCAATTTAAAAAATTTTTTTCCTACGTGTAGGACCCCCTAAAATACTGAAAAACACAATACAAAAATAATATAATGCAAAATAAACGAAAGAAGAAAAAAAAAGAAATTTTTTTGAAAAGTAGTAGCAGCAGGGATTTGAACCTGCGGTCTCTCATCCCTGCCGTGAGTTACTAGTCCAGTGTCTTGACCACCAGACCACTTTAACATGGGAAGCCCGCCACAATTTCACTTCAAAAGCCCTTTAGCGGTCAGCTATGCAATTGACCTTTGAAGACCCCCTGCTCCCCCTAATTCACCTATAAAAATTTCCTCGTACAGTATTGTTAGGACCATGTGCCCCTACTTAGGGTCCGAGTAAAAAAATTATAACTTTATATTAAAAGGATTTAAACGGCTTCCAAATTCGATTCATACCCGACCTTTTAGTTCTATTTTTTATTTTTTTAGTATTGTTTTATTATGTGTTGTTCAACAAAGAGAGATGCACGATTTTAATCATAGAACACCTTACGCATGATAAACTGTCAAATATATTGTAAAAATAATTTAAAACAATGGAAAAAACCCAATTTTTATGGATTTTTCTAGTTTTCCCCCATTATTAGAAATTTTCCCAATTTAAAAAATTTTTTTCCTACGTGTAGGACCCCCTAAAATACTGAAAAACACAATAAAAAATAATATAATGCAAAGTAAACGAAGGAAGAAAAAAAAAGAAATTTTTTTGAAAAGTAGTAGCAGCAGGGATTGGAACCTGCGGTCTCTCATCCCAGCCGTGCGTTACTAGTCCAGTGTCTTGACCACCAGACCACTTTAACATGGGAAGCACGCCACAATTTTACTTCAAAAGCCCTCTAGCGGTCAGCTATGCAATTGACCTTTGAAGACCCCCCCTGCTCCCCCTAATTCACCTATAAAAATTTCCTCGTACAGTATTGTTAGGACCATGTACCCCTACTTAGGGTCCGAGTTTGAAAATTATAACTTTATATTAAAAGGAGTTAAACGGCTTCCAAATTCGAACCACATCCGACCTTTTAGTTCTATTTTTTATTTTTTTATTATTATTTTATTATGTGTTGTTCAACAAAGAGAGATGCACGATTTTAATCATAGAACACCTTACGCTTGATAAACTGTCAAATATATTGTAAAAATAATTTAAAACAATGGAAAAAACCCAATTTTTATGGATTTTTCTAGTTTTCCCCCATTATTAGAAATTTTCCCAATTTAAAAAATTTTTTTCCTACGTGTAGGACACCCCTAAAATACTGAAAAACACAATAAAAAAATAATATAATGCAAAATAAACGAAAGAAGAAAAAAAAAGAAATTTTTTTGAAAAGTAGTAGCAGCAGGGATTTGAACCTGCGGTCTCTCATCCCTGCCGTGAGTTACTAGTCCAGTGTCTTGACCACCAGACCACTTTAACATGGGAAGCCCGCCACAATTTCACTTCAAAAGCCCTTTAGCGGTCAGCTATGCAATTGACCTTTGAAGACTCCCCTGCTCCCCCTAATTCACCTATAAAAATTTCCTCGTACAGTATTGTTAGGACCATGTACCCCTACTTAGGGTCCGAGTTTGAAAATTATAACTTTATATTAAAAGGATTTAGACGTCTTCCAAATTCGATTCAGACCCGACCTTTTAGTTCTATTTTTTTATTTTTTTATTATTATTTTATTATGTGTTGTTCAACAAAGAGAAATGCACGATTTTAATCATAGAACACCTTACGCAAGATAAACTGTCAAATTTATTGTAAAAATAATTTAAAACAATGGAAAAAAACCCAATTTTTATGGATTTTTCTAGTTTTCCCCCATTATTAGAAATTTTCCCAATTTAAAAATTTTTTTTCCTACATGTAGGACCCCCTAAAATACTGAAAAACACAATAAAAAAATAATATAATGCAAAATAAACGAAAGAAGAAAAAAAAAGAAATTTTTTTGAAAAGTAGTAGCAGCAGGGATTTGAACCTGCGGTCTCTCATCCCAGCCGTGAGTTACTAGTCCAGTGTCTTGACCACCAGACCACTTTAACATGGGAAGCCCGCCACAATTTCACTTCAAAAGACCTCTAGCGGTCAGCTGTGCAATTGACCTTTGAAGACCCCCCCTGCTCCCCCTAATTCACCTATAAAAATTTCCTCGTTCAGTATTGTTAGGACCATGTACCCCTACTTAGGATCCGAGTTTGAAAATTATAACTTTATATTAAAAGGATTTAGACGGCTTCCAAATTCGATTCAGACCCGACCTTTTAGTTCTATTTTTTATTTTTTTAGTATTGTTTTATTATGTGTTGTTCAACAAAGAGAGATGCACGATTTTAATCATAGAACACCTTACGCATGATAAACTGTCAAATATATTGTAAAAATAATTTAAAACAATGGAAAAAACCCAATTTTTATGGATTTTTCTAGTTTTCCCAATTTAAAAAATTTTTTTCCTACGTGTAGGACCCCCTAAAATACTGAAAAACACAATAAAAAATAATATAATGCAAAATAAACGAAAGAAGAAAAAAAAAGAAATTTTTTTGAAAAGTAGTAGCAGCAGGGATTTGAACCTGCGGTCTCTCGTCCCAGCCGTGAGTTACTAGTCCAGTGTCTTGACCACCAGACCACTTTAACATGGGAAGCCCGCCACAATTTCACTTCAAAAGCCCTCTAGCGGTCAGCTGTGCAATTGACCTTTGAAGACCCCCCCTGCTCCCCCTAATTCACCTATAAAAATTTCCTCGTTCAATATTGTTAGGACCATGTACCCCTACTTAGGATCCGAGTTTGAAAATTATAACTTTATATTAAAAGGATTTAGACGGCTTCCAAATTCGATTCAGACCCGACCTTTTAGTTCTATTTTTTATTTTTTTAGTATTGTTTTATTATGTGTTGTTCAACAAAGAGAGATGCACGATTTTAATCATAGAACACCTTACGCATGATAAACTGTCAAGTATATTGTAAAAATAATTTAAAACAATGGAAAAAACCCAATTTTTATGAATTTTTCTAGTTTTCCCCCATTATTAGAAATTTTCCCAATTTAAAAATTTTTTTTCCTACGTGTAGGACCCCCTAAAATACTGAAAAACACAATAAAAAAATAATATAATGCAAAATAAACGAAAGAAGAAAAAAAAAGAAATTTTTTTGAAAAGTAGTAGCAGCACGGATTTGAACCTGCGGTCTCTCATCCCAGCCGTGAGTTACTAGTCCAGTGTCTTGACCACCAGACCACTTTAACATGGGAAGCCCGCCACAATTTCACTTCAAAAGCCCTCTAGCGGTCAGCTATGCAATTGACCTTTGAAGACCCCCCCTGCTCCCCCTAATTCACCTATAAAAATTTCCTCGTACAGTATTGTTAGGACCATGTACCCCTACTTAGGGTCCGAGTAAAAAAATTATAACTTTATATTAAAAGGATTTAGACGGCTTCCAAATTCGATTCAGACCCGACCTTTTAGTTCTATTTTTTTATTTTTTTATTATTATTTTATTATGTGTGGTTCAACAAAGAGAGATGCACGAGTTTAATCATAGAACACCTTACGCAAGATAAACTGTCAAATATATTGTAAAAATAATTTAAAACAATGGAAAAAAACCCAATTTTTATGGATTTTTCTAGTTTTCACCCATTATTAGAAATTTTCCAAATTTAAAAAATTTTTTTCCTACGTGTAGGACCCCCTAAAATACTGAAAAACACAATAAAAAAATAATATAATGCAAAATAAACGAAAGAAGAAAAAAAAAGAAATTTTTTTGAAAAGTAGTAGCAGCAGGGATTTGAACCTGCGGTCTCTCATCCCAGCCGTGAGTTACTAGTCCAGTGTCTTGACCACCAGACCACTTTAACATGGGAAGCCCGCCACAATTTCACTTCAAAAGCCCTCTAGCGGTCAGCTGTGCAATTGACCTTTGAAGACCCCCCTGCTCCCCCTAATTCACCTAAAAAAATTTCCTCGTTCAGTATTGTTAGGACCATGTACCCCTACTTAGGATCCGAGTTTGAAAATTATAACTTTATATTAAAAGGATTTAGACGGCTTCCAAATTCGATTCAGACCCGACCTTTTAGTTCTATTTTTTATTTTTTTAGTATTGTTTTATTATGTGTTGTTCAACAAAGAGAGATGCACGATTTTAATCATAGAACACCTTACGCATGATAAACTGTCAAGTATATTGTAAAAATAATTTAAAACAATGGAAAAAACCCAATTTTTATGGATTTTTCTAGTTTTCCCCCATTATTAGAAATTTTCCCAATTTAAAAATTTTTTTTCCTACGTGTAGGACCCCCTAAAATACTGAAAAACACAATAAAAAAATAATATAATGCAAAATAAACGAAAGAAGAAAAAAAAAGAAATTTTTTTGAAAAGTAGTAGCAGCACGGATTTGAACCTGCGGTCTCTCATCCCAGCCGTGAGTTACTAGTCCATTGTCTTGACCACCAGACCACTTTAACATGGGAAGCCCGCCACAATTTCACTTCAAAAGCCCTTTAGCGGTCAGCTATGCAATTGACCTTTGAAGACCCCCCCTGCTCCCCCTAATTCACCTATAAAAATTTCCTCGTACAGTATTGTTAGAACAATGTACCCCTACTTAGGGTCCGAGTAAAAAAATTATATCTTTATATTAAAAGGAGTTAAACGGCTTCCAAATTCGATAAAAACCCGACCTTTTAGTTCTATTTTTTATTTTTTTATTATTATTTTATTATGTGTTGTTCAACAAAGAGAGATGCACGATTTTAATCATAGAACACCTTACGCATGATAAACTGTCAAATATATTGTAAAAATAATTTAAAACAATGGAAAAAACCCAATTTTTATGGATTTTTCTAGTTTTCCCCCATTATTAGAAATTTTCCCAATTTAAAAAATTTTTTTCCTACGTGTAGGACCCCCTAAAATACTGAAAAACACAATAAAAAAATAATATAATGCAAAATAAACGAAAGAAGAAAAAAAAAGAAATTTTTTTGAAAAGTAGTAGCAGCAGGGATTTGAACCTGCGGTCTCTCACCCCTGCCGTGAGTTACTAGTCCAGTGTCTTGACCACCAGACCACTTTAACATGGGAAGCCCGCCACAATTTCACTTCAAAAGCCCTTTAGCGGTCAGCTATGCAATTGACCTTTGAAGATCCCCCTGCTCCCCCTAATTCACCTATAAAAATTTCCTCGTACAGTATTGTTAGGACCATGTACCCCTACTTAGGGTCCGAGTAAAAAAATTATAACTTTATATTAAAAGGATTTAGACGGCTTCCAAATTCGATTCAGACCCGACCTTTTAGTTCTATTTTTTTATTTTTTTATTATTATTTTATTATGTGTTGTTCAACAAAGAGAGATGCACGATTTTAATCATAGAACACCTTACGCAAGATAAACTGTCAAATATATTGTAAAAATAATTTAAAACAATGGAAAAAAACCCAATTTTTATGGATTTTTCTAGTTTTCACCCATTATTAGAAATTTTCCCAATTTAAAAAATTTTTTTCCTACGTGTAGGACCCCCTAAAATACTGAAAAACACAATACAAAAATAATATAATGCAAAATAAACGAAAGAAGAAAAAAAAAGAAATTTTTTTGAAAAGTAGTAGCAGCAGGGATTTGAACCTGCGGTCTCTCATCCCTGCCGTGAGTTACTAGTCCAGTGTCTTGACCACCAGACCACTTTAACATGGGAAGCCCGCCACAATTTCACTTCAAAAGCCCTTTAGCGGTCAGCTATGCAATTGACCTTTGAAGACCCCCTGCTCCCCCTAATTCACCTATAAAAATTTCCTCGTACAGTATTGTTAGGACCATGTGCCCCTACTTAGGGTCCGAGTAAAAAAATTATAACTTTATATTAAAAGGATTTAAACGGCTTCCAAATTCGATTCATACCCGACCTTTTAGTTCTATTTTTTATTTTTTTAGTATTGTTTTATTATGTGTTGTTCAACAAAGAGAGATGCACGATTTTAATCATAGAACACCTTACGCATGATAAACTGTCAAATATATTGTAAAAATAATTTAAAACAATGGAAAAAACCCAATTTTTATGGATTTTTCTAGTTTTCCCCCATTATTAGAAATTTTCCCAATTTAAAAATTTTTTTTCCTACGTGTAGGACCCCCTAAAATACTGAAAAACACAATAAAAAATAATATAATGCAAAGTAAACGAAGGAAGAAAAAAAAAGAAATTTTTTTGAAAAGTAGTAGCAGCAGGGATTGGAACCTGCGGTCTCTCATCCCAGCCGTGCGTTACTAGTCCAGTGTCTTGACCACCAGACCACTTTAACATGGTAAGCACGCCACAATTTTACTTCAAAAGCCCTCTAGCGGTCAGCTATGCAATTGACCTTTGAAGACCCCCCCTGCTCCCCCTAATTCACCTATAAAAATTTCCTCGTACAGTATTGTTAGGACCATGTACCCCTACTTAGGGTCCGAGTTTGAAAATTATAACTTTATATTAAAAGGAGTTAAACGGCTTCCAAATTCGAACCACATCCGACCTTTTAGTTCTATTTTTTATTTTTTTATTATTATTTTATTATGTGTTGTTCAACAAAGAGAGATGCACGATTTTAATCATAGAACACCTTACGCTTGATAAACTGTCAAATATATTGTAAAAATAATTTAAAACAATGGAAAAAACCCAATTTTTATGGATTTTTCTAGTTTTCCCCCATTATTAGAAATTTTCCCAATTTAAAAAATTTTTTTCCTACGTGTAGGACCCCCTAAAATACTGAAAAACACAATAAAAAAATAATATAATGCAAAATAAACGAAAGAAGAAAAAAAAAGAAATTTTTTTGAAAAGTAGTAGCAGCAGGGATTTGAACCTGCGGTCTCTCATCCCTGCCGTGAGTTACTAGTCCAGTGTCTTGACCACCAGACCACTTTAACATGGGAAACCCGCCACAATTTCACTTCAAAAGCCCTTTAGCGGTCAGCTATGCAATTGACCTTTGAAGACCCCCCTGCTCCCCCTAATTCACCTATAAAAATTTCCTCGTACAGTATTGTTAGGACCATGTACCCCTACTTAGGGTCCGAGTTTGAAAATTATAACTTTATATTAAAAGGATTTAGACGTCTTCCAAATTCGATTCAGACCCGACCTTTTAGTTCCATTTTTTTATTTTTTTATTATTATTTTATTATGTGTTGTTCAACAAAGAGAAATGCACGATTTTAATCATAGAACACCTTAAGCAAGATAAACTGTCAAATTTATTGTAAAAATAATTTAAAACAATGGAAAAAAACCCAATTTTTATGGATTTTTCTAGTTTTCCCCCATTATTAGAAATTTTCCCAATTTAAAAAATTTTTTTCCTACGTGTAGGACCCCCTAAAATACTGAAAAACACAATAAAAAAATAATATAATGCAAAATAAACGAAAGAAGAAAAAAAAGAAATTTTTTTGAAAAGTAGTAGCAGCAGGGATTTGAACCTGCGGTCTCTCATCCCAGCCGTGAGTTACTAGTCCAGTGTCTTGACCACCAGACCACTTTAACATGGGAAGCCCGCCACAATTTCACTTCAAAAGACCTCTAGCGGTCAGCTGTGCAATTGACCTTTGAAGACCCCCCCTGCTCCCCCTAATTCACCTATAAAAATTTCCTCGTTCAGTATTGTTAGGACCATGTACCCCTACTTAGGATCCGAGTTTGAAAATTATAACTTTATATTAAAAGGATTTAGACGGCTTCCAAATTCGATTCAGACCCGACCTTTTAGTTCTATTTTTTATTTTTTTAGTATTGTTTTATTATGTGTTGTTCAACAAAGAGAGATGCACGATTTTAATCATAGAACACCTTACGCATGATAAACTGTCAAATATATTGTAAAAATAATTTAAAACAATGGAAAAAACCCAATTTTTATGGATTTTTCTAGTTTTCCCAATTTAAAAAATTTTTTTCCTACGTGTAGGACCCCCTAAAATACTGAAAAACACAATAAAAAATAATATAATGCAAAATAAACGAAAGAAGAAAAAAAAAGAAATTTTTTTGAAAAGTAGTAGCAGCAGGGATTTGAACCTGCGGTCTCTCATCCCAGCCGTGAGTTACTAGTCCAGTGTCTTGACCACCAGACCACTTTAACATGGGAAGCCCGCCACAATTTCACTTCAAAAGCCCTCTAGCGGTCAGCTGTGCAATTGACCTTTGAGGACCCCCCCTGCTCCCCCTAATTCACCTATAAAAATTTCCTCGTTCAATATTGTTAGGACCATGTACCCCTACTTAGGATCCGAGTTTGAAAATTATAACTTTATATTAAAAGTATTTAGACGGCTTCCAAATTCGATTCAGACCCGACCTTTTAGTTCTATTTTTTATTTTTTTAGTATTGTTTTATTATGTGTTGTTCAACAAAGAGAGATGCACGATTTTAATCATAGAACACCTTACGCATGATAAACTGTCAAGTATATTGTAAAAATAATTTAAAACAATGGAAAAAACCCAATTTTTATGGATTTTTCTAGTTTTCCCCCATTATTAGAAATTTTTCCAATTTAAAAATTTTTTTTCCTACGTGTAGGACCCCCTAAAATACTGAAAAACACAATAAAAAAATAATATAATGCAAAATAAACGAAAGAAGAAAAAAAAAGAAATTTTTTTGAAAAGTAGTAGCAGCACGGATTTGAACCTGCGGTCTCTCATCCCAGCCGTGAGTTACTAGTCCAGTGTCTTGACCACCAGACCACTTTAACATGGGAAGCCCGCCACAATTTCACTTCAAAAGCCCTTTAGCGGTCAGCTATGCAATTGACTTTTGAAGACCCCCCCTGCTCCCCCTAATTCACCTATAAAAATTTCCTCGTACAGTATTGTTAGGACAATGTACCCCTACTTAGGGTCCGAGTAAAAAAATTATAACTTTATATTAAAAGGAGTTAAACGGCTTCCAAATTCGATAAAAACCCGACCTTTTAGTTCTATTTTTTATTTTTTTATTATTATTTTATTATGTGTTGTTCAACAAAGAGAGATGCACGATTTTAATCATAGAACACCTTACGCATGATAAACTGTCAAATATATTGTAAAAATAATTTAAAACAATGGAAAAAACCCAATTTTTATGGATTTTTCTAGTTTTTACCCATTATTAGAAATTTTCCCAATTTAAAAAATTTTTTTCCTACGTGTAGGACCCCCTAAAATACTGAAAAACACAATAAAAAAATAATATATTGCAAAATAAACGAAAGAAGAAAAAAAAGAAATTTTTTTGAAAAGTAGTAGCAGCAGGGTTTTGAACCTGCGGTCTCTCATCCCTGCCGTGAGTTACTAGTCCAGTGTCTTGACCACCAGACCACTTTAACATGGGAAGCCCGCCACAATTTCACTTCAAAAGCCCTCTAGCGGTCAGCTATGCAATTGACCTTTGAAGACCCCCCCTGCTCCCCCTAATTCACCTATAAAAATTTCCTCGTACAGTATTGTTAGGACCATGTACCCCTACTTAGGGTCCGAGTAAAAAAATTATAACTTTATATTAAAAGGATTTAGACGGCTTCCAAATTCGATTCAGACCCGACCTTTTAGTTCTATTTTTTTTATTTTTTTATTATTATTTTATTATGTGTTGTTCAACAAAGAGAGATGCACGAGTTTAATCATAGAACACCTTACGCAAGATAAACTGTCAAATATATTGTAAAAATAATTTAAAACAATGGAAAAAAACCCAATTTTTATGGATTTTTCTAGTTTTCACCCATTATTAGAAATTTTCTCAATTTAAAAAATTTTTTTCCTACGTGTAGGACCCCCTAAAATACTGAAAAACACAATAAAAAAATAATATAATGCAAAATAAACGAAAGAAGAAAGAAAAAGGAAATTTTTTTGAAAAGTAGTAGCAGCAGGGATTTGAACCTGCGGTCTCTCATCCCAGCCGTGAGTTACTAGTCCAGTGTCTTGACCAACAGACCACTTTAACATGGGAAGCACGCCTCAATTTCACTTCAAAAGCCCTCTAGCGGTCAGCTGTGCAATTGACCTTTGAAGACCCCCCCTGCTCCCCCTAATTCACCTATAAAAATTTACTCGTACAGTATTGTTAGGACCATGTACCCCTACTTAGGGTCCGAGTTTGAAAATTATAACTTTATATTAAAAGGATTTAGACGGCTTCCAAATTCGATTCAGACCCGACCTTTTAGTTCTATTTTTTATTTTTTTAGTATTGTTTTATTATGTGTTGTTCAACAAAGAGAGATGCACGATTTTAATCATAGAACACCTTACGCATGATAAACTGTCAAATATATTGTAAAAATAACTTAAAACAATGGAAAAAACCCAATTTTTATGGATTTTTCTAGTTTTCCCCCATTATTAGAAATTTTCCCAATTTAAAAAATTTTTTTCCTACGTGTAGGACCCCCTAAAATACTGAAAAACACAATAAAAAAATAATATAATGCAAAATAAACGAAAGAAGAAAAAAAAGAAATTTTTTTGAAAAGTAGTAGCAGCAGGGATTTGAACCTGCGGTCTCTCATCCCAGCCGTGAGTTACTAGTCCAGTGTCTTGACCACCAGACCACTTTAACATGGGAAGCCCGCCACAATTTCACTTCAAAAGCCCTCTAGCGGTCAGCTGTGCAATTGACCTTTGAAGACCCCCCCTGCTCCCCCTAATTCACCTAAAAAAATTTCCTCGTTCAGTATTGTTAGGACCATGTACCCCTACTTAGGATCCGAGTTTGAAAATTATAACTTTATATTAAAAGGATTTAGACGGCTTCCAAATTCGATTCAGACCCGACCTTTTAGTTCTATTTTTTATTTTTTTATTATTATTTTATTATGTGCTGTTCAACAAAGAGAGTTGCACGATTTTAATCATAGAACACCTTACGCATGATAAACTGTCAAATATATTGTAAAAATAATTTAAATCATTGGAAAAAACCCAATTTTTATGGATTTTTCTAGTTTTCACCCATTATTAGAAATTTTCCCAATTTAAAAAATTTTTTTCCTACGTGTAGGACCCCCTAAAATACTGAAAAACACTATAAAAATATAATATAATGCAAAATAAACGAAAGAAGAAAAAAAAGAAATTTTTCTGAAAAGTAGTAGCAGGAGGGATTTGAACCTGCGGTCTCTCATCCCAGCCGTGAGTTACTAGTCCAGTGTCTTGACCACCTGACCACTTTAACATGGGAAGCCCGCCACAATTTCACTTCAAAAGCCCTCTAGCGGTCAGCTGTGCAATTGACCTTTGAAGACCCCCCCTGCTCCCCCTAATTCACCTAAAAAAATTTCCTCGTTCAGTATTGTTAGGACCATGTACCCCTACTTAGGATCCGAGTTTGAAAATTATAACTTTATATTAAAAGGATTTAGACGGCTTCCAAATTCGATTCAGACCCGACCTTTTAGTTCTATTTTTTATTTTTTTAGTATTGTTTTATTATGTGTTGTTCAACAAAGAGAGATGCACGATTTTAATCATAGAACACCTTACGCATGATAAACTGTCAAGTATATTGTAAAAATAATTTAAAACAATGGAAAAAACCCAATTTTTATGGATTTTTCTAGTTTTCCCCCATTATTAGAAATTTTCCCAATTTAAAAATTTTTTTTCCTACGTGTAGGACCCCCTAAAATACTGAAAAACACAATAAAAAAATAATATAATGCAAAATAAACGAAAGAAGAAAAAAAAAGAAATTTTTTTGAAAAGTAGTAGCAGCACGGATTTGAACCTGCGGTCTCTCATCCCAGCCGTGAGTTACTAGTCCATTGTCTTGACCACCAGACCACTTTAACATGGGAAGCCCGCCACAATTTCACTTCAAAAGCCCTTTAGCGGTCAGCTATGCAATTGACCTTTGAAGACCCCCCCTGCTCCCCCTAATTCACCTATAAAAATTTCCTCGTACAGTATTGTTAGAACAATGTACCCCTACTTAGGGTCCGAGTAAAAAAATTATATCTTTATATTAAAAGGAGTTAAACGGCTTCCAAATTCGATAAAAACCCGACCTTTTAGTTCTATTTTTTATTTTTTTATTATTATTTTATTATGTGTTGTTCAACAAAGAGAGATGCACGATTTTAATCATAGAACACCTTACGCATGATAAACTGTCAAATATATTGTAAAAATAATTTAAAACAATGGAAAAAACCCAATTTTTATGGATTTTTCTAGTTTTCCCCCATTATTAGAAATTTTCCCAATTTAAAAAATTTTTTTCCTACGTGTAGGACCCCCTAAAATACTGAAAAACACAATAAAAAAATAATATAATGCAAAATAAACGAAAGAAGAAAAAAAAAGAAATTTTTTTGAAAAGTAGTAGCAGCAGGGTTTTGAACCTGCGGTCTCTCATCCCTGCCGTGAGTTACTAGTCCAGTGTCTTGACCACCAGACCACTTTAACATGGGAAGCCCGCCACAATTTCACTTCAAAAGCCCTCTAGCGGTCAGCTATGCAATTGACCTTTGAAGACCCCCCCTGCTCCCCCTAATTCACCTATAAAAATTTCCTCGTACAGTATTGTTAGGACCATGTATCCCTACTTAGGGTCCGAGTTTGAAAATTATAACTTTATATTAAAAGGAGTTAAACGGATTCCAAATTCGAACCACACCCGACCTTTTAGTTCTATTTTTTATTTTTTTATTATTATTTTATTATGTGCTGTTCAACAAAGAGAGTTGCACGATTTTAATCATAGAACACCTTACGCATGATAAACTGTCAAATATATTGTAAAAATAATTTAAATCATTGGAAAAAACCCAATTTTTATGGATTTTTCTAGTTTTCACCCATTATTAGAAATTTTCCCAATTTAAAAAATTTTTTTCCTACGTGTAGGACCCCCTAAAATACTGAAAAACACTATAAAAATATAATATAATGCAAAATAAACGAAAGAAGAAAAAAAAGAAATTTTTCTGAAAAGTAGTAGCAGGAGGGATTTGAACCTGCGGTCTCTCATCCCAGCCGTGAGTTACTAGTCCAGTGTCTTGACCACCTGACCACTTTAACATGGGAAGCCCGCCACAATTTCACTTCAAAAGCCCTCTAGCGGTCAGCTATGCAATTGACCTTTGAAGATCCCCCCTGCTCCCCCTAATTCACCTATAAAAATTTCCTCGTACAGTATTGTTAGGACCATGTACCCCTACTTAGGATCCGAGTTTGAAAATTATAACTTTATATTAAAAGGATTTAGACGACTTCCAAATTCGATTCAGTACCGACCTTTTAGTTCTATTTTTTATTTTTTTAGTATTGTTTTATTATGTGTTGTTCAACAAAGAGAGATGCACGATTTTAATCATAGAACACCTTACGCATGATAAACTGTCAAATATATTGTAAAAATAATTTAAAACAATGGAAAAAACCCAATTTTTATGGATTTTTCTAGTTTTCCCCCATTATTAGAAATTTTCCCAATTTAAAAAAGTTTTTTAGTACGTATAGGACCCCCTAAAATACTGAAAAACACAATAAAAAAATAATATAATGCAAAGTAAACGAAGGAAGAAAAAAAAAGAAATTTTTTTGAAAAGTAGTAGCAGCAGGGATTGGAACCTGCGGTCTCTCATCCCAGCCGCGCGTTACTAGTCCAGTGTCTTGACCACCAGACCACTTTAACATGGGAAGCACGCCACAATTTCACTTCAAAAGCCCTCTAGCGGTCAGCTATGCAATTGACCTTTGAAGACCCCCCCTGCTCCCCCTAATTCACCTATAAAAATTTACTCGTACAGTATTGTTAGGACCATGTACCCCTACTTAGGGTCCGAGTTTAAAATTATAACTTTATATTAAAAGAATTTAGACGGCTTCCAAATTCGATTCAGACCCGACCTTTTAGTTCTATTTTTTTATTTTTTTATTATTATTTTATTATGTGTTGTTCAACAAAGAGAGATGCACGATTTTAATCATAGAACACCTTACGCATGATAAACTGTCAAATATATTGTAAAAATAATTTAAAACAATGGAAAAACCCCAATTTTTATGGATTTTTCTAGTTTTCACCCATTATTAGAAATTTTCCCAATTTAAAAAATTTTTTTCCTACGTGTAGGACCCCCTAAAATACTTAAAAACACAATAAAAAATAATATAATGCAAAATAAACGAAAGAAGAAAAAAAAAGAAATTTTTTTGAAAAGTAGTAGCAGCAGGGATTTGAACCTGCGGTCTCTCATCCCAGCCGTGAGTTACTAGTCCAGTGTCTTGACCACCTGACCACTTTAACATGGGAAGCCCGCCACAATTTCACTTCAAAAGCCCTCTAGCGGTTAGCTATGCAATTGACCTTTGAAGACCCCCCCTGCTCCCCCTAATTCACCTATAAAAATTTCCTCGTACAGTATTGTTAGGACCATGTACCCCTACTTAGGATCCGAGTTTGAAAATTATAACTTTATATTAAAAGGATTTAGACGGCTTCCAAATTCGATTCAGACCCGACCTTTTAGTTCTATTTTTTATTTTTTTAGTATTGTTTTATTATGTGTTGTTCAACAAAGAGAGATGCACGATTTTAATCATAGATCACCTTACGCATGATAAACTGTCAAATATATTGTAAAAATAATTTAAAACAATGGAAAAAACCCAATTTTTATGGATTTTTCTAGTTTTCCCCCATTATTAGAAATTTTCCCAATTTAAAAAATTTTTTTCCTACGTGTAGGACCCCCTAAAATACTTAAAAACACAATAAAAAATAATATAATGCAAAATAAACGAAAGAAGAAAAAAAAAGAAATTTTTTTGAAAAGTAGTAGCAGCAGGGATTTGAACCTGCTGTCTCTCATCCCAGCCGAGAGTTACTAGTCCAGTGTCTTGACCACCAGACCACTTTAACATGGGAAGCCCGCCACAATTTCACTTCAAAAGCCCTGTATCGGTCAGCTATGCAATTGACCTTTGAAGACTCCCCTGCTCCCCCTAATTCACCTATAAAAATTTCCTTGTACCGTATTGTTAGGACCATGTACATCTACTAAGGATCCGAGTTTGAAAATTATAACTTTATATTAAAAGGATTTAGATGGCTTCCAAATTCGATTCAGATCCGACCTTTTAGTTCTATTTTTTATTTTTTTATTATTATTTTATTATGTGTTGTTCAACAAAGAGAGATGCACGATTTTAATCATAGAACACCTTACGCATGATAAACTGTCAAATATATTGTAAAAATAATTTAAAACAATGGAAAAAACCCAATTTTTATGGATTTCTCTAGTTTTCACCCATTATTAGAAATTTTCCCAATTTAAAAAATTTTTTTCCTACGTGTAGGACCCCCTAAAATACTGAAAAACACAATAAAAAAATAATATAATGCAAAATAAACGAAAGAAGAAATAAAAAGAAATTATTTTGAAAAGTAGTATCAGCAGGGATTTGAACCTGCGGTCTCTCATCCCTGCCGTGAGTTACTAGTCCAGTGTCTTGACCACCAGACCACTTTAACATGGGAAGCCCGCCACAATTTCACTTCAAAAGTCCTCTAGCGGTCAGCTATGCAATTGACCTTTGAAGACCCCCCTGCTCCCCCTAATTCACCTATAAAAATTTCCTCGTACAGTATTGTTAGGACCATGTATCCCTACTTAGAGTCCGAGTTTGAAAATTATAACTTTATATTAAAAGGAGTTAAACGGATTCCAAATTCGAACCACACCCGACCTTTTAGTTCTATTTTTTATTTTTTTATTATTATTTTATTATGTGCTGTTCAACAAAGAGAGATGCACGATTTTAATCATAGAACACCTTACGCATGATAAACTGTCAAATATATTGTAAAAATAATTTAAAACAATGGAAAAAACCCAATTTTTATGGATTTCTCTAGTTTTCACCCATTATTAGAAATTTTCCCAATTTAAAAAATTTTTTTCCTACGTGTAGGACCCCCTAAAATACTGAAAAACACAATAAAAAAATAATATAATGCAAAATAAACGAAAGAAGAAATAAAAAGAAATTTTTTTGAAAAGTAGTATCAGCAGGGATTTGAACCTGCGGTCTCTCATCCCTGCCGTGAGTTACTAGTCCAGTGTCTTGACCACCAGACCACTTTAACATGGGAAGCCCGCCACAATTTCACTTCAAAAGCCCTCTAGCGGTCAGCTATGCAATTGACCTTTGAAGACCCCCCTGCTCCCCCTAATTCACCTATAAAAATTTCCTCGTACAGTATTGTTAGGACCATGTATCCCTACTTAGAGTCCGAGTTTGAAAATTATAACTTTATATTAAAAGGAGTTAAACGGATTCCAAATTCGAACCACACCCGACCTTTTAGTTCTATTTTTTATTTTTTTATTATTATTTTATTATGTGCTGTTCAACAAAGAGAGATGCACGATTTTAATCATAGAACACCTTACGCATGATAAACTGACAAATATATTGTAAAAATAATTTAAAACAATGGAAAAACCCCAATTTTTATGGATTTTTCTAGTTTTCACCCATTATTAGAAATTTTCCCAATTTAAAAATTTTTTTTCCTACGTGTAGGACCCCCTAAAATACTTAAAAACACAATAAAAAATAATATAATGCAAAATAAACGAAAGAAGAAAAAAAAAGAAATTTTTTTGAAAAGTAGTAGCAGCAGGGATTTGAACCTGCGGTCTCTCATCCCAGCCGTGAGTTACTAGTCCAGTGTCTTGACCACCTGACCACTTTAACATGGGAAGCCCGCCTCAATTTCACTTCAAAAGCCCTCTAGCGGTTAGCTATGCAATTGACCTTTGAAGACCCCCCCTGCTCCCCCTAATTCACCTATAAAAATTTCCTCGTACAGTATTGTTAGGACCATGTACCCCTACTTAGGATCCGAGTTTGAAAATTATAACTTTATATTAAAAGGATTTAGACGGCTTCCAAATTCGATTCAGACCCGACCTTTTAGTTCTATTTTTTATTTTTTTAGTATTGTTTTATTATGTGTTGTTCAACAAAGAGAGATGCACGATTTTAATCATAGAACACCTTACGCATGATAAACTGTCAAATATATTGTAAAAATAATTTAAAACAATGGAAAAAACCCAATTTTTATGGATTTTTCTAGTTTTCCCCCATTATTAGAAATTTTCCCAATTTAAAAAAGTTTTTTAGTACGTATAGGACCCCCTAAAATACTGAAAAACACAATAAAAAAATAATATAATGCAAAGTAAACGAAGGAAGAAAAAAAAAGAAATTTTTTTGAAAAGTAGTAGCAGCAGGGATTGGAACCTGCGGTCTCTCATCCCAGCCGCGCGTTACTAGTCCAGTGTCTTGACCACCAGACCACTTTAACATGGGAAGCACGCCACAATTTCACTTCAAAAGCCCTCTAGCGGTCAGCTATGCAATTGACCTTTGAAGACCCCCCCTGCTCCCCCTAATTCACCTATAAAAATTTACTCGTACAGTATTGTTAGGACCATGTACCCCTACTTAGGGTCCGAGTTTAAAATTATAACTTTATATTAAAAGAATTTAGACGGCTTCCAAATTCGATTCAGACCCGACCTTTTAGTTCTATTTTTTTATTTTTTTATTATTATTTTATTATGTGTTGTTCAACAAAGAGAGATGCACGATTTTAATCATAGAACACCTTACGCATGATAAACTGTCAAATATATTGTAAAAATAATTTAAAACAATGGAAAAACCCCAATTTTTATGGATTTTTCTAGTTTTCACCCATTATTAGAAATTTTCCCAATTTAAAAAATTTTTTTCCTACGTGTAGGACCCCCTAAAATACTTAAAAACACAATAAAAAATAATATAATGCAAAATAAACGAAAGAAGAAAAAAAAAGAAATTTTTTTGAAAAGTAGTAGCAGCAGGGATTTGAACCTGCGGTCTCTCATCCCAGCCGTGAGTTACTAGTCCAGTGTCTTGACCACCTGACCACTTTAACATGGGAAGCCCGCCACAATTTCACTTCAAAAGCCCTCTAGCGGTTAGCTATGCAATTGACCTTTGAAGACCCCCCCTGCTCCCCCTAATTCACCTATAAAAATTTCCTCGTACAGTATTGTTAGGACCATGTACCCCTACTTAGGATCCGAGTTTGAAAATTATAACTTTATATTAAAAGGATTTAGACGGCTTCCAAATTCGATTCAGACCCGACCTTTTAGTTCTATTTTTTATTTTTTTAGTATTGTTTTATTATGTGTTGTTCAACAAAGAGAGATGCACGATTTTAATCATAGATCACCTTACGCATGATAAACTGTCAAATATATTGTAAAAATAATTTAAAACAATGGAAAAAACCCAATTTTTATGGATTTTTCTAGTTTTCCCCCATTATTAGAAATTTTCCCAATTTAAAAAATTTTTTTCCTACGTGTAGGACCCCCTAAAATACTTAAAAACACAATAAAAAATAATATAATGCAAAATAAACGAAAGAAGAAAAAAAAAGAAATTTTTTTGAAAAGTAGTAGCAGCAGGGATTTGAACCTGCTGTCTCTCATCCCAGCCGAGAGTTACTAGTCCAGTGTCTTGACCACCAGACCACTTTAACATGGGAAGCCCGCCACAATTTCACTTCAAAAGCCCTGTATCGGTCAGCTATGCAATTGACCTTTGAAGACTCCCCTGCTCCCCCTAATTCACCTATAAAAATTTCCTTGTACCGTATTGTTAGGACCATGTACATCTACTAAGGATCCGAGTTTGAAAATTATAACTTTATATTAAAAGGATTTAGATGGCTTCCAAATTCGATTCAGATCCGACCTTTTAGTTCTATTTTTTATTTTTTTATTATTATTTTATTATGTGTTGTTCAACAAAGAGAGATGCACGATTTTAATCATAGAACACCTTACGCATGATAAACTGTCAAATATATTGTAAAAATAATTTAAAACAATGGAAAAAACCCAATTTTTATGGATTTCTCTAGTTTTCACCCATTATTAGAAATTTTCCCAATTTAAAAAATTTTTTTCCTACGTGTAGGACCCCCTAAAATACTGAAAAACACAATAAAAAAATAATATAATGCAAAATAAACGAAAGAAGAAATAAAAAGAAATTATTTTGAAAAGTAGTATCAGCAGGGATTTGAACCTGCGGTCTCTCATCCCTGCCGTGAGTTACTAGTCCAGTGTCTTGACCACCAGACCACTTTAACATGGGAAGCCCGCCACAATTTCACTTCAAAAGTCCTCTAGCGGTCAGCTATGCAATTGACCTTTGAAGACCCCCCTGCTCCCCCTAATTCACCTATAAAAATTTCCTCGTACAGTATTGTTAGGACCATGTATCCCTACTTAGAGTCCGAGTTTGAAAATTATAACTTTATATTAAAAGGAGTTAAACGGATTCCAAATTCGAACCACACCCGACCTTTTAGTTCTATTTTTTATTTTTTTATTATTATTTTATTATGTGCTGTTCAACAAAGAGAGATGCACGATTTTAATCATAGAACACCTTACGCATGATAAACTGTCAAATATATTGTAAAAATAATTTAAAACAATGGAAAAAACCCAATTTTTATGGATTTCTCTAGTTTTCACCCATTATTAGAAATTTTCCCAATTTAAAAAATTTTTTTCCTACGTGTAGGACCCCCTAAAATACTGAAAAACACAATAAAAAAATAATATAATGCAAAATAAACGAAAGAAGAAATAAAAAGAAATTTTTTTGAAAAGTAGTATCAGCAGGGATTTGAACCTGCGGTCTCTCATCCCTGCCGTGAGTTACTAGTCCAGTGTCTTGACCACCAGACCACTTTAACATGGGAAGCCCGCCACAATTTCACTTCAAAAGCCCTCTAGCGGTCAGCTATGCAATTGACCTTTGAAGACCCCCCTGCTCCCCCTAATTCACCTATAAAAATTTCCTCGTACAGTATTGTTAGGACCATGTATCCCTACTTAGAGTCCGAGTTTGAAAATTATAACTTTATATTAAAAGGAGTTAAACGGATTCCAAATTCGAACCACACCCGACCTTTTAGTTCTATTTTTTATTTTTTTATTATTATTTTATTATGTGCTGTTCAACAAAGAGAGATGCACGATTTTAATCATAGAACACCTTACGCATGATAAACTGACAAATATATTGTAAAAATAATTTAAAACAATGGAAAAACCCCAATTTTTATGGATTTTTCTAGTTTTCACCCATTATTAGAAATTTTCCCAATTTAAAAATTTTTTTTCCTACGTGTAGGACCCCCTAAAATACTTAAAAACACAATAAAAAATAATATAATGCAAAATAAACGAAAGAAGAAAAAAAAAGAAATTTTTTTGAAAAGTAGTAGCAGCAGGGATTTGAACCTGCGGTCTCTCATCCCAGCCGTGAGTTACTAGTCCAGTGTCTTGACCACCTGACCACTTTAACATGGGAAGCCCGCCTCAATTTCACTTCAAAAGCCCTCTAGCGGTTAGCTATGCAATTGACCTTTGAAGACCCCCCCTGCTCCCCCTAATTCACCTATAAAAATTTCCTCGTACAGTATTGTTAGGACCATGTACCCCTACTTAGGATCCGAGTTTGAAAATTATAACTTTATATTAAAAGGATTTAGACGGCTTCCAAATTCGATTCAGACCCGACCTTTTAGTTCTATTTTTTATTTTTTTAGTATTGTTTTATTATGTGTTGTTCAACAAAGAGAGATGCACGATTTTAATCATAGATCACCTTACGCATGATAAACTGTCAAATATATTGTAAAAATAATTTAAAACAATGGAAAAAACCCAATTTTTATGGATTTTTCTAGTTTTCCCCCATTATTAGAAATTTTCCCAATTTAAAAAGTTTTTTTCCTACGTGTAGGACCCCCTAAAATACTTAAAAACACAATAAAAAATAATATAATGCAAAATAAACGAAAGAAGAAAAAAAAAGAAATTTTTTTGAAAAGTAGTAGCAGCAGGGATTTGAACCTGCTGTCTCTCATCCCAGCCGTGAGTTACTAGTCCAGTGTCTTGACCACCAGACCACTTTAACATAGGAAGCCCGCCACAATTTCACTTCAAAAGCCCTCTATCGGTCAGCTATGCAATTGACCTTTGAAGACTCCCCTGCTCCCCCTAATTCACCTATAAAAATTTCCTTGTACCGTATTGTTAGGACCATGTACATCTACTAAGGATCCGAGTTTGAAAATTATAACTTTATATTAAAAGGATTTAGATGGCTTCCAAATTCGATTCAGATCCGACCTTTTAGTTCTATTTTTTATTTTCTTATTATTATTTTATTATGTGTTGTTCATCAAAGAGAGATGCACGATTTTAATCATAGAACACCTTACGCATGATAAACTGTCAAATATATTGTAAAAATAATTTAAAACAATGGAAAAAACCCAATTTTTATGGATTTCTCTAGTTTTCACCCATTATTAGAAATTTTCCCAATTTAAAAAATTTTTTTCCTACGTGTAGGACCCCCTAAAATACTGAAAAACACTATAAAAATACAATATAATGCAAAATAAACGAAAGAAGAAAAAAAAGAAATTTTTCTGAAAAGTAGTAGCAGCAGGGATTTGAACCTGCGATCTCTCATCCCAGCCGTGAGTTACTAGTCCAGTGTCTTGACCACCTGACCACTTTAACATGGGAAGCCCGCCACAATTTCACTTCAAAAGCCCTCTAGCGGTCAGCTATGCAATTGACCTTTGAAGACCCCCCCTGCTCCCCCTAATTCACCTATAAAAATTTCCTCGTACAGTATTGTTAGGACCATGTACCCCTACTTAGGATCCGAGTTTGAAAATTATAACTTTATATTAAAAGGATTTAGACGGCTTCCAAATTCGATTCAGACCCGACCTTTTAGTTCAATTTTTTATTTTTTTAGTATTGTTTTATTATGTGTTGTTCAACAAAGAGAGATGCACGATTTTAATCATAGAACACCTTACGCATGATAAACTGTCAAATATATTGTAAAAATAATTTAAAACAATGGAAAAAACCCAATTTTTATGGATTTTTCTAGTTTTCCCCCATTATTAGAAATTTTCCCAATTTAAAAATTTTTTTTAATACGTATAGGACCCCCTAAAATACTGAAAAACACAATAAAAAAGTAATATAATGCAAAGTAAACGAAGGAAGAAAAAAAAAGAAATTTTTTTGAAAAGTAGTAGCAGCAGGGATTGGAACCTGCGGTCTCTCATCCCAGCCGCGCGTTACTAGTCCAGTGTCTTGACCACCAGACCACTTTAACATGGGAAGCACGCCACAATTTCACTTCAAAAGCCCTCTAGCGGTCAGCTATGCAATTGACCTTTGAAGACCCCCCCTGCTCCCCCTAATTCACCTATAAAAATTTACTCGTACAGTATTGTTAGGACCATGTACCCCTACTTAGGGTCCGAGTTTGAAAATTATAACTTTATATTAAAAGAATTTAGACGGCTTCCAAATTCGATTCAGACCCGACCTTTTAGTTCTATTTTTTTATTTTTTTATTATTATTTTATTATGTGTTGTTCACAAAGAGAGATGCACGATTTTAATCAAAGAACACCTTACGCAAGATAAACTGTCAAATATATTGTAAAAATAATTTAAAACAATAGAAAAAAACCCAATTTTTATGGATTTTTCTAGTTTTCACCCATTATTAGAAATTTTCCCAATTTAAAAATTTTTTTTCCTACGTGTAGGACCCCCTAAAATACTGAAAAACACAATAAAAAAATAATATAATGTAAAATAAACGAAAGAAGAAAAAAAAAGAAATTTTTTTGAAAAGTAGTAGCAGCAGGGATTTGAACCTGCGGTCTCTCATCCCAGCCGTGAGTTACTAGTCCAGTGTCTCGACCACCAGACCACTTTAACATGGGAAGCCCGCCACAATTTCACTTCAAAAGCCCTCTAGCGGTCAGCTATGCAATTGACCTTTGAAGACCCCCCCTGCTCCCCCTAATTCACTTATAAAAATTTCCTCGTTCAGTATTGTTAGGACCATGTACCCCTACTTAGGATCCGAGTTTGAAAATTATAACTTTATATTAAAAGGATTTAGACGGCTTCCAAATTCGATTCAGACCTGACCTTTTAGTTCTATTTTTTATTTTTTTAGTATTGTTTTATTATGTGATGTTCAACAAAGAGAGATGAACAATTTTAATCATAGAACACCTTACGCATGATAAACTGTCAAATATATTGTAAAAATAATTTAAAACAATGGAAAAAACCCAATTTTTATGGATTTTTCTAGTTTTCCCCCATTATTAGAAATTTTCCCAATTTAAAAAAATTTTTTAGTACGTGTAGGACCCCCTAAAATACTGAAAAACACAATAAAAAAATAATATAATGCAAAATAAACGAAAGAAGAAAAAAAAAGAAATTTTTTTGAAAAGTATTATCAGCAGTGATTTGAACCTGCGGTCTCTCATCCCTGCCGTGAGTTACTAGTCCAGTGTCTTGACCACCAGACCACTTTAACATGGGAAGCCCGCCACAATTTCACTTCAAAAGCCCTCTAGCGGCCAGCTATGCAATTTACCTTTGAAGACCCCCCTGCTCCCCCTAATTCACCTATAAAAATTTCCTCGTACAGTATTGTTAGGACCATGTATCCCTACTTAGGGTCCGAGTTTGAAAATTATGACTTTATATTAAAAGGAGTTAAACGGTTTCCAAATTCGAACCACACCCGACCTTTTAGTTCTATTTTTTATTTTTTTATTATTATTTTATTATGTGCTGTTCAACAAAGAGAGATGCACGATTTTAATCATAGAACACCTTACGCATGATAAACTGTCAAATATATTGTAAAAATAATTTAAAACAATGGAAAAAACCCAATTTTTATGGATTTTACTAGTTTTCACCCATTATTAGAAATTTTCCCAATTTAAAAAATTTTTTTCCTACGTGTAGGACCCCCTAAAATACTGAAAAACACAATAAAAAAATAATATAATGCAAAATAAACGAAAGAAGAAAAAAAAAGAAATTTTTTTGAAAAGTAGTAGCAGCAAGGATTTGAACCTGCGGTCTCTCATCCCAGCCGTGAGTTACTAGTCCAGTGTCTTGACCACCAGACCACTTTAACATGGGAAGCCCGCCACAATTTCACTTCAAAAGCCCTCTAGCGGTCAGCTATGCAATTGACCTTTGAAGACCTCCCCTGCTCCCCCTAATTCACCTAAAAAAATGTCCTCGTACAGTATTGTTAGGACCATGTACCCCTACCTAGGATCCGAGTTTGAAAATTATGACTTTATATTAAGAGGATTTAGACGGCTTCCAAATTCGATTCAGACCCGACGTTTTAGTTCTATTTTTTTTTTTTATTATTATTTTATTATGTGTTGTTCAACAAAGAGAGATGTACGATTTTAGTCATAGAACACCTTACGCACGATAAACTGTCAAATATATTGTAAAAATAATTTAAAACAATGGAAAAAACCAAATTTTTATGGATTTTTCTAGTTTTCACCCATTATTAGAAATTTTCCCAATTTAAAAAATTTTTTTCCTACGTGTAGGACCCCCTAAAATACTGAAAAACACAATAAAAAATAATAAAATGCAAAATAAACGAAAGAAGAAAAAAATTTTTTTTTTTGAAAAGTAGTAGCAGCAGGGATTTGAATTTGAGGTCTCTCATCCCAGCCGTGAGTTACTAGTCCAGTGTCTTGACCACCAGACCACTTTAACATGGGAACCTGCCACAATTTCACTTCAAAAGCCATCTAGCGGTCAGCTATGCAATTGACCTTTGAAGACCTCCCCTGCTCCCCCTAATTCACCTATAAAAATTTCCTCATACAGTATTGTTAGGACCATGTACCCCTACTTAGGATCCGAGTTTGAAAATTATAACTTTATATTAAAAGGATTTAGACGGCTTCCAAATTCGATTTAGACCCGACCTTTTAGTTCTATTTTTTATTTTTTTAGTATTGTTTTATTATGTGTTGTTCAACAAAGAGAGATGCACGATTTTAATCATAGAACACCTTACGCATGATAAACTGTCAAATATATTGTAAAAATAATTTAAAACAATGGAAAAAACCCAATTTTTATGGATTTTTCTAGTTTTCCCCCATTATTAGAAATTTTCCCAATTTAAAAAATTTTTTTAGTACGTGTAGGACCCCCTAAAATACTGAAAAACACAATAAAAAAATAATATAATGTAAAATAAACGAAAGAAGAAAAAAAAAGAAATTTTTTTGAAAAGTAGTAGCAGCAGGGATTTGAACCTGCGGTCTCTCATCCCAGCCGTGAGTTACTAGTCCAGTGTCTCGACCACCAGACCACTTTAACATGGGAAGCCCGCCACAATTTCACTTCAAAAGCCCTCTAGCGGTCAGCTATGCAATTGACCTTTGAAGACCCCCCCTGCTCCCCCTAATTCACTTATAAAAATTTCCTCGTTCTGTATTGTTAGGACCATGTACCCCTACTTAGGATCCGAGTTTGAAAATTATAACTTTATATTAAAAGGATTTAGACGGCTTCCAAATTCGTTTCAGACCCGACCTTTTAGTTCTATTTTTTATTTTTTTAGTATTGTTTTATTATGTGTTGTTCAACAAAGAGAGATGCACGATTTTAATCATAGAACACCTTACGCATGATAAACTGTCAAATATATTGTAAAAATAATTTAAAACAATGGAAAAAACCCAATTTTTATGGATTTTTCTAGTTTTCCCCCATTATTAGAAATTTTCCCAATTTAAAAAAATTTTTTAGTACGTGTAGGACCCCCTAAAATACTGAAAAACACAATAAAAAAATAATATAATGCAAAATAAACGAAAGAAGAAAAAAAAAGAAATTTTTTTGAAAAGTATTATCAGCAGGGATTTGAACCTGCGGTCTCTCATCCCTGCCGCGAGTTACTAGTCCAGTGTCTTGACCACCAGACCACTTTAACATGGGAAGCCCGCCACAATTTCACTTCAAAAGCCCTCTAGCGGCCAGCTATGCAATTTACCTTTGAAGACCCCCCTGCTCCCCCGAATTCACCTATAAAAATTTCCTCGTACAGTATTGTTAGGACCATGTATCCCTACTTAGGGTCCGAGTTTGAAAATTATGACTTTATATTAAAAGGAGTTAAACGGTTTCCAAATTCGAACCACACCCGACCTTTTAGTTCTATTTTTTATTTTTTTATTATTATTTTATTATGTGCTGTTCAACAAAGAGAGATGCACGATTTTAATCATAGAACACCTTACGCATGATAAACTGTCAAATATATTGTAAAAATAATTTAAAACAATGGAAAAAACCCAATTTTTATGGATTTTACTAGTTTTCACCCATTATTAGAAATTTTCCCAATTTAAAAAATTTTTTTCCTACGTGTAGGACCCCCTAAAATACAGAAAAACACAATAAAAAAATAATATAATGCAAAATAAACGAAAGAAGAAAAAAAAAGAAATTTTTTTGAAAAGTAGTAGCAGCAAGGATTTGAACCCGCGGTCTCTCATCCCAGCCGTGAGTTACTAGTCCAGTGTCTTGACCACCAGACCACTTTAACATGGGAAGCCCGCCACAATTTCACTTCAAAAGCCCTCTAGCGGTCAGCTATGCAATTGACCTTTGAAGACCTCCCCTGCTCCCCCTAATTCACCTAAAAAAATGTCCTCGTACAGTATTGTTAGGACCATGTACCCCTACTTAGGATCCGAGTTTGAAAATTATGACTTTATATTAAGAGGATTTAGACGGCTTCCAAATTCGATTCAGACCCGACGTTTTAGTTCTATTTTTTTTTTATTATTATTTTATTATGTGTTGTTCAACAAAGAGAGATGTACGATTTTAGTCATAGAACACCTTACGCACGATAAACTGTCAAATATATTGTAAAAATAATTTAAAACAATGGAAAAAACCAAATTTTTATGGATTTTTCTAGTTTTCACCCATTATTAGAAATTTTCCCAATTTAAAAAATTTTTTTCCTACGTGTAGGACCCCCTAAAATACTGAAAAACACAATAAAAAATAATAAAATGCAAAATAAACGAAAGAAGAAAAAAATTTTTTTTTTGAAAAGTAGTAGCAGCAGGGATTTGAATTTGAGGTCTCTCATCCCAGCCGTGAGTTACTAGTCCAGTGTCTTGACCACCAGACCACTTTAACATGGGAACCTGCCACAATTTCACTTCAAAAGCCATCTAGCGGTCAGCTATGCAATTGACCTTTGAAGACCTCCCCTGCTCCCCCTAATTCACCTATAAAAATTTCCTCATACAGTATTGTTAGGACCATGTACCCCTACTTAGGATCCGAGTTTGAAAATTATAACTTTATATTAAAAGGATTTAGACGGCTTCCAAATTCGATTTAGACCCGACCTTTTAATTCTATTTTTTATTTTTTTAGTATTGTTTTATTATGTGTTGTTCAACAAAGAGAGATGCACGATTTTAATCATAGAACACCTTACGCATGATAAACTGTCAAATATATTGTAAAAATAATTTAAAACAATGGAAAAAACCCAATTTTTATGGATTTTTCTAGTTTTCCCCCATTATTAGAAATTTTCCCAATTTAAAAAATTTTTTTAGTACGTGTAGGACCCCCTAAAATACTGAAAAACACTATAAAAATATAATATAATGCAAAATAAACGAAAGAAGAAAAAAAAGAAATTTTTCTGAAAAGTAGTAGCAGGAGGGATTTGAACCTGCGGTCTCTCATCCCAGCCGTGAGTTACTAGTCCAGTGTCTTGACCAACTGACCACTTTAACATGGGAAGCCCGCCACAATTTCACTTCAAAAGCCCTCTAGCGGTCAGCTATGCAATTGACCTTTGAAGACCCCCCTGCTCCCCCTAATTCACCTATAAAAATTTCCTCGTACAGTATTGTTAGGACCATGTACCCCTACTTAGGATCCGAGTTTGAAAATTATAACTTTATATTAAAAGGATTTAGACGGCTTCCAAATTCGATTCAGACCCGACCTTTTAGTTCTATTTTTTATTTTTTTAGTATTGTTTTATTATGTGTTGTTCAACAAAGAGAGATGCACGATTTTAATCATAGAACACCTTACGCATGATAAACTGTCAAATATATTGTAAAAATAATTTAAAACAATGGAAAAAACCCAATTTTTATGGATTTTTCTAGTTTTCCCCCATTATTGGAAATTTTCCCAATTTAAAAAATTTTTTTAGTATGTATAGGACCCCCTAAAATACTGAAAAACACATTAAAATATAATATAATGCAAAGTAAACGAAGGAAGAAAAAAAAAGAAATTTTTTTGAAAAGTAGTAGCAGCAGGGATTGGAACCTGCGGTCTCTCATCCCAGCCGCGCGTTACTAGTCCAGTGTCTTGACCACCAGACCACTTTAACATGGGAAGCACGCCACAATTTCACTTCAAAAGCCCTCTAGCGGTCAGCTATGCAATTGACCTTTGAAGACCCCCCTGCTCCCCCTAATTCACCTATAAAAATTTACTCGTACAGTATTGTTAGGATTATGTACCCCTACTTAGGGTCCGAGTTTGAAAATTATAACTTTATATTAAAAGAATTTAGACGGCTTCCAAATTCGATTCAGACCCGACCTTTTAGTTCTATTTTTTTATTTTTTTATTATTATTTTATTATGTGTTGTTCAACAAAGAGAGATGCACGATTTTAATCATAGAACACCTTACGCAAGATAAACTGTCAAATATATTGTAAAAATAATTTAAAACAATAGAAAAAAACCCAATTTTTATGGATTTTTCTAGTTTTCACCCATTATTAGAAATTTTCCCAATTTAAAAAATTTTTTTCCTACGTGTAGGACCCCCTAAAATACTGAAAAACACAATAAAAAAATAATATAATGTAAAATAAACGAAAGAAGAAAAAAAAAGAAATTTTTTTGAAAAGTAGTAGCAGCAGGCATTTGAACCTGCGGTCTCTCATCCCAGCCGTGAGTTACTAGTCCAGTGTCTGGTCCACCAGACCACTTTAACATGGGAAGCCCGCCACATTTTCACTTCAATAGCCCTCTAGCGGTCAGCTATGCAATTGACCTTTGAAGACCTCCCCTGCTCCCCCTAATTCACTTATAAAAATTTCCTCGTTCAGTATTGTTAGGACCATGTACTCCTACTTAGGATCCGAGTTTGAAAATTATAACTTTATATTAAAAGGATTTAGACGGCTTCCAAATTCGATTCAGACCCGACCTTTTAGTTCTATTTTTTATTTTTTTAGTATTGTTTTATTATGTGTTGTTCAACAAAGAGAGATGCACGATTTTAATCATAGAACACCTTACGCATGATAAACTGTCAAATATATTGTAAAAATAATTTAGAACAATGGAAAAAAACCCAATTTTTATGGATTTTTCTAGTTTTCCCCCATTATTAGAAATTTTCCCTATTTAAAAAATTTTTTTAGTACGTGTAGGACCCCCTAAAATACTGAAAAACACTATAAAAAAATAATATAATGCAAAGTAAACGAAGGAAGAAAAAAAAAGAAATTTTTTTGAAAAGTAGTAGCAGCAGGGATTGGAACCTGCGGTCTCTCATCCCAGCCGCGCGTTACTAGTCCAGTGTCTTGACCACCAGACCACTTTAACATGGGAAGCACGCCACAATTTCACTTCAAAAGCCCTCTAGCGGTCAGCTATGCAATTGACCTTTGAAGACCCCCCCTGCTCCCCCTAATTCACCTATAAAAATTTCCTCGTACAGTATTGTTAGGACCATGTACCCCTACTTAGGGTCCGAGTTTGAAAATTTTAACTTTATATTAAAAGGAGTTAAACGGCTTCCAAATTCGAACCACACCCGACCTTTTAGTTCTATTTTTTATTTTTTTATTATTATTTTATTATGTGTTGTTCAACAAAGAGAGATGCACGATTTTAATCATAGAACACCTTACGCATGATAATCTGTCAAATATATTGTAAAAATAGTTTCAAACAATGGAAAAAACCCAATTTTTATGGATTTTTCTAGTTTTCCCACATTATTAGAAATTTTCCCAATTTAAAAAATTTTTTTCCTACGTGTAGGACCCCCTAAAATACTGAAAAACACAATAAAAAAATAATATAATGCAAAATAAACGAAAGAAGAAATAAAAAGAAATTTTTTTGAAAAGTAGTATCAGCAGGGATTTGAACCTGCGGACTCTCATCCCTGCCGTGAGTTACTAGTCCAGTGTCTTGACCACCAGACCACTTTAACATGGGAAGCCCGCCACAATTTCACTTCAAAAGCCCTCTAGCGGTCAGCTATGCAATTGACCTTTGAAGACCCCCCTGCTCCCCCTAATTCACCTATAAAAATTTCCTCGTACAGTATTGTTAGGACCATGTATCCCTACTTAGGGTCCGAGTTTGAAAATTATAACTTTATATTAAAAGGAGTTAAACGGATTCCAAATTCGAACCACACCCGACCTTTTAGTTCTATTTTTTATTTTTTTATTATTATTTCTATTATGTGCTGTTCAACAAAGAGAGATGCACGATTTTAATCATAGAACACCTTACGCATGATAAACTGTCAAATATATTGTAAAAATAATTTAAAACAATGGAAAAACCCCAATTTTTAAGGATTTTTCTAGTTTTCACCCATTATTAGAAATTTTCCCAATTTGAAAAATTTTTTTCCTACGTGTAGGACCCCCTAAAATACTTAAAAACACAATAAAAAATAATATAATGCAAAATAAACGAAAGAAGAAAAAAAAAGAAATTTTTTTGAAAAGTAATAGCAGCAGGGATTTGAACCTGCGGTCTCTCATCCCAGCCGTGAGTTACTAGTCCAGTGTCTTGACCACCTGACCAATTTAACATGGGAAGCCCGCCACAATTTCACTTCAAAAGCCCTCTATCGGTCAGCTATGCAATTGACCTTTGAAGACTCCCCTGCACCCCCTAATTCACCTATAAAAATTTCCTTGTACAGTATTGTTAGGACCATGTACCCCTACTTAGGATCCGAGTTTGAAAATTATAACTTTATATTAAAAGGATTTAGACGACTTCCAAATTCGATTCAGATCCGACCTTTTAGTTCTATTTTTTATTTTTTTATTATTATTTTATTATGTGTTGTTCAACAAAGAAAGATGCACGATTTTAATCATAGAACACCTTACGCATGATAAACTGTCAAATATATTGTAAAAATAATTTAAAACAATGGAAAAAACCCAATTTTTATGGATTTTTCTAGTTTTCCCCCATTATTAGAAATTTTCCCAATTTAAAAAATTTTTTTAGTACGTGTAGGACCCCCTAAAATACTGAAAAACACTATAAAAAAATAATATAATGCAAAGTAAACGAAGGAAGAAAAAAAAAGAAATTTTTTTGAAAAGTAGTAGCAGCAGGGATTGGAACCTGCGGTCTCTCATCCCAGCCGCGCGTTACTAGTCCAGTGTCTTGACCACCAGACCACTTTAACATGGGAAGCACGCCACAATTTCACTTCAAAAGCCCTCTAGCGGTCAGCTATGCAATTGACCTTTGAAGACCCCCCCTGCTCCCCCTAATTCACCTATAAAAATTTCCTCGTACAGTATTGTTAGGACCATGTACCCCTACTTAGGGTCCGAGTTTGAAAATTTTAACTTTATATTAAAAGGAGCTAAACGGCTTCCAAATTCGAACCACACCCGACCTTTTAGTTCTATTTTTTATTTTTTTATTATTATTTTATTATGTGTTGTTCAACAAAGAGAGATGCACGATTTTAATCATAGAACACCTTACGCATGATAATCTGTCAAATATATTGTAAAAATAGTTTCAAACAATGGAAAAAACCCAATTTTTATGGATTTTTCTAGTTTTCCCACATTATTAGAAATTTTCCCAATTTAAAAAATTTTTTTCCTACGTGTAGGACCCCCTAAAATACTGAAAAACACAATAAAAAAATAATATAATGCAAAATAAACGAAAGAAGAAATAAAAAGAAATTTTTTTGAAAAGTAGTATCAGCAGGGATTTGAACCTGCGGACTCTCTTCCCTGCCGTGAGTTACTAGTCCAGTGTCTTGACCACCAGACCACTTTAACATGGGAAGCCCGCCACAATTTCACTTCAAAAGCCCTCTAGCGGTCAGCTATGCAATTGACCTTTGAAGACCCCCCTGCTCCCCCTAATTCACCTATAAAAATTTCCTCGTACAGTATTGTTAGGACCATGTATCCCTACTTAGGGTCCGAGTTTGAAAATTATAACTTTATATTAAAAGGAGTTAAACGGATTCCAAATTCGAACCACACCCGACCTTTTAGTTCTATTTTTTATTTTTTTATTATTATTTCTATTATGTGCTGTTCAACAAAGAGAGATGCACGATTTTAATCATAGAACACCTTACGCATGATAAACTGTCAAATATATTGTAAAAATAATTTAAAACAATGGAAAAACCCCAATTTTTATGGATTTTTCTAGTTTTCACCCATTATTAGAAATTTTCCCAATTTAAAAAATTTTTTTCCTACGTGTAGGACCCCCTAAAATACTTAAAAACACAATAAAAAATAATATAATGCAAAATAAACGAAAGAAGAAAAAAAAAGAAATTTTTTTGAAAAGTAATAGCAGCAGGGATTTGAACCTGCGGTCTCTCATCCCAGCCGTGAGTTACTAGTCCAGTGTCTTGACCACCTGACCAATTTAACATGGGAAGCCCGCCACAATTTCACTTCAAAAGCCCTCTATCGGTCAGCTATGCAATTGACCTTTGAAGACTCCCCTGCTCCCCCTAATTCACCTATAAAAATTTCCTTGTACAGTATTGTTAGGACCATGTACCCCTACTTAGGATCCGAGTTTGAAAATTATAACTTTATATTAAAAGGATTTAGACGACTTCCAAATTCGATTCAGATCCGACCTTTTAGTTCTATTTTTTATTTTTTTATTATTATTTTATTATGTGTTGTTCAACAAAGAAAGATGCACGATTTTAATCATAGAACACCTTACGCATGATAAACTGTCAAATATATTGTAAAAATAATTTAAAACAATGGAAAAAACCCAATTTTTATGGATTTCTCTAGTTTTCACCCATTATTAGAAATTTTCCCAATTTAAAAAATTTTTTTCCTACGTGTAGGACCCCGTAAAATACTGAAAAACACTATAAAAATATAATATAATGCAAAATAAACGAAAGAAGAAAAAAAAAGAAATTTTTCTGAAAAGTAGTAGCAGCAGGGATTTGAACCTGCGGTCTCTCATCCCAGCCGTGAGTTACTAGTCCAGTGTCTTGACCACCTGACCACTTTAACATGGGAAGCCCGCCACAATTTCACTTCAAAAGCCCTCTAGCGGTCAGCTATGCAATTGACCTTTGAAGACCCCCCCTGCTCCCCCTAATTCACCTATAAAAATTTCCTCGTACAGTATTGTTAGGACCATGTACCCCTACTTAGGATCCGAGTTTGAAAATTATAACTTTATATTAAAAGGATTTAGACGGCTTCCAAATTCGATTCAGACCCGACCTTTTAGTTCTATTTTTTATTTTTTTAGTATTGTTTTATTATGTGTTGTTCAACAAAGAGAGATGCACGATTTTAATCATAGAACACCTTACGCATGATAAACTGTCAAATATATTGTAAAAATAATTTAAAACAATGGAAAAAACCCAATTTTTATGGATTTTTCTAGTTTTCCCCCATTATTAGAAATTTTCCCAATTTAAAAAATTTTTTTCCTACGTGTAGGACCCCCTAAAATACTGAAAAACACAATAAAAAAATAATATAATGCAAAATAAACGAAAGAAGAAATAAAAAGAAATTTTTTTGAAAAGTAGTATCAGCAGGGATTTGAACCTGCGGACTCTCATCCCTGCCGTGAGTTACTAGTCCAGTGTCTTGACCACCAGACCACTTTAACATGGGAAGCCCGCCACAATTTCACTTCAAAAGCCCTCTAGCGGTCAGCTAAGCAATTGACCTTTGAAGACAACCCTGCTCCCCCTAATTCACCTATAAAAATTTCCTCGTACAGTATTGTTAGGACCATGTATCCCTACTTAGGGTCCGAGTTTGAAAATTATAACTTTATATTAAAAGGAGTTAAACGGATTCCAAATTCGAACCACACCCGACCTTTTAGTTCTATTTTTTATTTTTTTATTATTATTTCTATTATGTGCTGTTCAACAAAGAGAGATGCACGATTTTAATCATAGAACACCTTACGCATGATAAACTGTCAAATATATTGTAAAAATAATTTAAAACAATGGGAAAACCCCAATTTTGATGGATTTTTCTAGTTTTCACCCATTATTAGAAATTTTCCCAATTTAAAAAATTTTTTTCCTACGTGTAGGACCCCCTAAAATACTTAAAAACACAATAAAAAATAATATAATGCAAAATAAACGAAAGAAGAAAAAAAAAGAAATTTTTTTGAAAAGTATTAGCAGCAGGGATTTGAACCTGCGGTCTCTCATCCCAGCCGTGAGTTACTAGTCCAGTGTCTTGACCACCTGACCAATTTAACATGGGAAGCCCGCCACAATTTCACTTCAAAAGCCCTCTATCGGTCAGCTATGCAATTGACCTTTGAAGACTCCCCTGCTCCCCCTAATTCACCTATAAAAATTTCCTTGTACAGTATTGTTAGGACCATGTACCCCTACTTAGGATCCGAGTTTGAAAATTATAACTTTATATTAAAGGGATTTAGACGACTTCCAAATTCGATTCAGATCCGACCTTTTAGTTCTATTTTTTATTTTTTTATTATTATTTTATTATGTGTTATTCAACAAAGAGAGATGCACGATTTTAATCATAGAACACCTTACGCATGATAAACTGTCAAATATATTGTAAAAATAATTTAAAACAATGGAAAAAACCCAATTTTTATGGATTTCTCTAGTTTTCACCCATTATTAGAAATTTTCCCAATTTAAAAAATTTTTTTCCTACGTGTAGGACCCCGTAAAATACTGAAAAACACTATAAAAATATAATATAATGCAAAATAAACGAAAGAAGAAAAAAAAAGAAATTTTTCTGAAAAGTAGTAGCAGCAGGGATTTGAACCTGCGGTCTCTCATCCCAGCCGTGAGTTACTAGTCCAGTGTCTTGACCACCTGACCACTTTAACATGGGAAGCCCGCCACAATTTCACTTCAAAAGCCCTCTAGCGGTCAGCTATGCAATTGAACTTTGAAGACCCCCCCTGCTCCCCCTAATTCACCTATAAAAATTTCCTCGTACAGTATTGTTAGGACCATGTACCCCTACTTAGGATCCGAGTTTGAAAATTATAACTTTATATTAAAAGGATTTAGACGGCTTCCAAATTCGATTCAGACCCGACATTTTAGTTCTATTTTTTATTTTTTTAGTATTGTTTTATTATGTGTTGTTCAACAAAGAGAGATGCACGATTTTAATCATAGAACACCTTACGCATGATAAACTGTCAAATATATTGTAAAAATAATTTAAAACAATGGAAAAAACCCAATTTTTATGGATTTTTCTAGTTTTCCCCCATTATTAGAAATTTTCCCAATTTAAAAACTTTTTTCCTACGTGTAGGACCCCCTAAAATACTGAAAAACACAAAAAAAAATAATATAATGCAAAATAAACGAAAGAAGAAATAAAAAGAAATTTTTTTGAAAAGTAGTATCAGCAGGGATTTGAACCTGCGGTTTCTCATCCCTGCCGTGAGTTACTAGTCCAGTGTCTTGACCACCAGACCACTTTAACATGGGAAGACCGCCACAATTTCACTTCAAAAGCCCTCTATCGGTCAGCTATGCAATTGACCTTTGAAGACTCCCCTGCTCCCCCTAATTCACCTATAAAAATTTCCCTGTACAGTATTGTTAGGACCATGTTCCTCTACTTAGGATCCGAGTTTGAAAATTATAACTTTATATTAAAAGGATTTAGACGGCTTCCAAATTCGATTCAGATCCGACCTTTTAGTTCTATTTTTTATTTTTTTATTATTATTTTATTATGTGTTGTTCAACAAAGAGAGATGCACGATTTTAATCATAGAACACCTTACGCATGATAAACTGTCAAATATATTGTAAAAATAATTTAAAACAATGGAAAAAACCCAATTTTTATGGATTTTTCTAGTTTTCCCCCATTATTAGAAATTTTCCCAATTTAAAAAAATTTTTTAGTACGTGTAGGACCCCCTAAAATACTGAAAAACACAATAAAAAAATAATATAATGCAAAATAAACGAAAGAAGAAAAAAAAAGAAATTTTTTTGAAAAGTATTATCAGCAGTGATTTGAACCTGCGGTCTCTCATCCCTGCCGTGAGTTACTAGTCCAGTGTCTTGACCACCAGACCACTTTAACATGGGAAGCCCGCCACAATTTCACTTCAAAAGCCCTCTAGCGGCCAGCTATGCAATTTACCTTTGAAGACCCCCCTGCTCCCCCTAATTCACCTATAAAAATTTCCTCGTACAGTATTGTTAGGACCATGTATCCCTACTTAGGGTCCGAGTTTGAAAATTATGACTTTATATTAAAAGGAGTTAAACGGTTTCCAAATTCGAACCACACCCGACGTTTTAGTTCTATTTTTTTTTTTTATTATTATTTTATTATGTGTTGTTCAACAAAGAGAGATGTACGATTTTAGTCATAGAACACCTTACGCACGATAAACTGTCAAATATATTGTAAAAATAATTTAAAACAATGGAAAAAACCAAATTTTTAT